>NW_011495026.1:164269-167243 GCF_000754665.1 Bison bison bison | reverse complement strand
CAGTCCAACTCTCACATCCATACATGACCACTGGAAAAACCATAGCCTTGACTAGACGGACCTTTGTTGGCAAAGTAATGTCTCTGCTTTTCAATATGCTATCTAGGTTGGTCATAACTTTTCTTCGAAGGAGTAAACATCTTTTAATTTCATGGCTGCAGTCACCATCTGCAGTGATTTTGGAGCCCTGAAAAATAAAGTCTGACACTGTTTTCACTGTTTCCCCATCTATTTCCCATGAAGTGATGGGAAATAGTGACACAACTTAGCACACATATACCTGAAACTACTATAACTTTATATGCTAAATATATCTCAATAAAAATATTGTCCTCCTTCCAGAAACATTTTGGAAGACTTTTCTTTAGAGATAAGCAACTATTAGTAACATATTAAACAAGTATAATATTAAGTTCAGTGAATTTTAGAAGAACTTGAGTTAATCTTCAAAGGCTAATTAAATTAGAGCAAATTATGCCTTTAAAAGCCCCCTAAAACATATAAACATAAGTAATAAAGTTGTTATATAATATTCTTTAGACTGCCAGAGTTACTATTAATATGATGTACAACTTACCAGTGATGAATTTATATAACTGTCAACTAGACAAAGGATTCATAGATTTGACATCCAAAGTGCAAACTATAAAAGAAGAGTCAGTAACTAAAGACTTCATCAAAATCAAAAACTCTCTGTAAAGGCTACTGTTAAGAGGATAAAAAGGCAAGCTACAGATTAGGGATAAATATTTTCAAAATCAATATCAGACAAAAAACCTGTGTCCAGAATATATAAAGAACTCTCAAAACAATAATAAGAAAACTGGCAACCCTGTACAAAATGGGCAAAATATTTGAACAGGCACTTCACCAAAGAAGATGAAAGAGATGTAAATAAGCAAAAAAAACCACAAAAAACTCATAATTAGTAGTCATTTAGTCATTAAGAAAATGCAAGGTAATAAACACACAGTAAGATATCATACCATGATACACTGATTAGCATAGCTAAATTTTTTTTTTACAAAAACAAGGATGCAGAACCAAAAGAAACACACAGACACTGATGTTGGAAATGCAAAATAATGTGGTTTTTCTGAAATATGGTGTGGAAGTTTCTTTAAAACTTAAAAATGCTTACTGAATCACCTGGGATTTGCATTTATTCTAGGTATTTATACTAAAGAAATGAGAACCATGTTCATACAAAAACCTAAACAAAAATGTTTTAAAGCAGCATTATTGATAGTTGCCCAAAACCCAGAAACAGTCTCAATGTCCATTAATAGGTAAGCAGATAAACAGTGTTATAGCACTCAATATTACGTAACCACAACATGAAAAATTCTCAAAGGCAATATGCTAAATGAAAGAATTCAGACTCAAAAGGTGACATCCCCTATGATTCAATTTATTTGACATTCTAGAAAAGGCAAAAATGCAGGAACAGCATACAGAACTCTTTGGGTTGTTTGAAATGTCTGTCAATTGAATGTGGTTGTGGTTATTAGAAACCATGCATGCATTAAAATATAAATAAGTGTACATCAAAAAAGTAATTTTCAGCAATCCTCTGGCAGAAGAGTGATTAGGACTCAGCACTTCCACTGCGTCACCTGGGTTCAATCCCTGGTAGGGGAAGTAAGATCCCCTAGCCACATGGTATACCCCCCCCCAAAATAATAAAGTGATTTTCATAGTATATAAATTAATAATAATAGTAACCAGTGATATTTTATAATATACTTAGATGAGGCTAAAATATGAGTGAAGATTATTTTTAATGATTGCATGTACCTCTCTTCTTTGTTAAATATCTTTTATAAAACAAATATTTCAATATAGTTGATACAGTAATTATTCTGCCATAACTGCGTGTCAACCTAGATAAATATTCAATATTTTTAAAATGTACCTACAAATGAAGAATAAATTTTTCACCCTATTGTGTTTTGAAATTCTTTCTGTCAAGTTTTATGATTCTTTAGAAAATAAAATTTTGTATTTGCCTCTGATACTGTAGAAAATATACTGAAAACTGATAGTAGTGGGTGAGACAGCAGATAATAGAAGTCTTCTTCATCTAATGGTGGCCAAATCAATACCAAGTTGAGGTCACCACAGTCAGTAATAAAGGCTGATTCAAAAAGACAAGTACTTACCACGATAGGTGGAATTCAGACAGCTGTGTTGTGACTCTAGAGATGGCTGAACCATTTATAGCAGTTATATTCACACCTTTAAATGAGAAAAGTGAACTCCACAACCTGAGATTTAGAGCATTATGTGGGGGGAAATTGCAACACAGCAACTCTTGATTTACAAATAAAAGGAAAAATAACAGTATATTTTAAATACATCTTTCCAGCTTACTTTAAACTGTTATAGGTAAGAAGAACAAATTTTTGCTCAAATGAGTATATTTATTCTACATTATTCATAGAAAGCTGCTTTAATTTACTACTGTATTGAAACTACTTAAGGCATAATTAAAGTTATTTCTTTTATATTCATAGACTCAAGTTCAGTGAATTTAAATAATGTTAATATTTTTGATAATGTAAATTGTTTAATTAAAAATGGCACAATTTCCCAAAGTCCAGATTACTTAAATTAGGAGTTTAAGTTAAGATTAGCATATACACAGTACTTTATATGAAATATGTAAGCAACAACTCCCAGGTGGTGCTACTGGTAAAGAACCCTCTTGCCAATGCAGAAGACCAGGAAACTTGGGTTTGATCCCTATGTCGGGAGGGAGGATCCTCTGGAGGAGGGGATGGCAATCCACTCCACTATTCATGCCTGGAGAATCACATGGACAGAGGAGCCTGGCAGGCTTCAGTCCTTAGGGTCGCAAAGAATCAGACACTAAAGCGACTTAGCATGCACACATGCAAGCAACAAGGACCTACTGTATAGCACAAAGAACTCTATTCAGATTTCTGTAATAACCTGTAATGGAAAAGAATGA
>NW_011495026.1:163947-164169 GCF_000754665.1 Bison bison bison | reverse complement strand
GAAAAGAATGTGAAAAAGAATGTGTGTATGTGTATATATGTGTGTGTGTGTGTGTGTGTGTGTGTGTGTATCGCTGAATCACTTTGCTGTATACACTTGAAACACAACAGTGTTAGTTGCTCAGTCATGTCCGATTTTTTGAGACCCCATGGATTGTAGCTTGTCAGGCTCCTCTGTCCTTGAAATTCTCCAGGCAAGAATACTAGAGAGGGTAGCCATCCC
>NW_011495026.1:129014-163847 GCF_000754665.1 Bison bison bison | reverse complement strand
TTCTCCCAGACATCTACCCCCAACCCAGCGATCAAACCTGGGTCTCCAGCATTTCAGGCAAATTATTTACCATCTAAGCCACCAGGGAAGCCCCTGAAACACAGCATTGTAAATTAACTATAACTCAATTAAAAAAAAAAAAAAACTGGAATAAAAAACAACAAACATTTTTCTAATTTTGTTTTGAAAAGATTTGGTTACAAGTAATTTATTTAATTTGCAAATAGCAATACTTTTTCAATAATTATTTATATTATGGGAACATTTGTGATATGAGGAGAATCTAATCTCCCTGTCATTTTCAAATATAATGACTTGTTAATGAATACAAAGTTTGACAACACTGAAATTTGGTAGTGATTTTAAAAACTAGCACAAATTAATTTTCTTCCCTTCCAGCTTTATGATCTTTGGAGGATTTATTACTTTTAAGACACTAATATTATCTCAACATCTCATTTGAATGATATTTTTCAGCAAATTGTGAAGAATACTTTTCAAGAATTACTCTCCTCCATCCCCATCAAAATTGTATTAGGTATACAGTAATTAGATTTGAAATTATTCTGCATTCTATCAAATTCAAACTGCATAGGAGAATTGCTTAGGGTTTTTTTAATGTATATAATGATTTCATAAAATGATTTGGTTATATGTTCCTGTATAAACAAATTTTGTTAACCTTAAGAAAGAGCTCATGTACAGATATTTATGGGAGATAATACCCCCTTAGCACCACTTGTAATCTACCTGTAAAATAATTAAATAAATCGCCTCTTACAATGAATATGAAATAATTATCAAAAATATTCATCTATAATATAAATATAAGTGCCTTACTTGGAAATTTGCCAAAATATAGTACTACAAGATGTTTCATGTTAAATTTAAATTTCCAATGCATTTTTTTGGAAAACACAAATCTTTATTTTTCTATTTTTCATAGAATTCCAATGACTTGTAATTTTAGAAGGCTTTTTTTTTTTTTTTTTGCTGCATTTGGAAGTTAATGCTGTATTATTCTGAGAAAAGTCATACCATATGGATTCTGAAGGAGACTAGACTAGAGGAGGTTATTTGGTTATTTCTTCTCTTTTTTGAGGGAAGATAAGCATTAACAACACAGTGATACTGGGGGGGAAAAGGAATAAAAAGTTAGATTTATGAGATATTGGGGAGGTAGAATAAATAGAACTCTTGATTAAATAGTTGTTCAGGATGATTAAGAACAATGAGTTTGATGACCACTATGTTTCAGGTTTAATTGACCTGGGAGATGATGCTAACATTCAACAACCAATGGAATACAGGAGGGGACAGACTATGGGGCAGGGCGGAGAATGAGGTTACATTTATATGGGAAGTAAAATTTACCTTTTAATTAATTATGCATTGACTGCATTTGTAATATTATTTCCAAAGAAAGGGTATTAACATTACCTATCATTTTGTGCTGTGAATCCAAATCCACTTATTAAAATCATATATGGAAAAATTGGAAGTCTTGAACATTTTTAATCAAAAATTTAGTTTCTGCCTACAGAATGTTACTATCACCAAAATATCACAACAGAAATGACATCACATTCTTTATGAGAGTATTAAAACATTATCTTAAACAAGAATAACATTTCAAAAAAATAAATGTTTTAAGCACTATGACATTAGATAGATGACAAATACTGATACTTCCTTCAATATGCTAACCAAAGTTCCAAAGATGAAACAAAATGAGTTCTTAAATTCAATACATTTTCCACAAGATTTTATCTTTTTATAGGTATTTAATTCATTTTATATATTAATTTAAAATGTATTTAGAATACAAACCAAAATGTTATAAAATCACATAATTTTATTAGCTCTAATAAGATGGTTTAAATGAGAGACATAAGTGTGTATGTGTGTTAATTATGTTAGAGTGTATTGTAAACAGCATGTTGTGTTGCTGCTTTTAATGTACTAACTTTAACAAATTCTACTTTGTTTTCAATATGGACTAGTAGCTGCTTATACATTAAAATAGCCACAAACTATAAGAAAATTGTTGCAAAAGACATATGTGATAAAGGACTGATATCCAAAGCGTAAAAAGAAATCTCCACTATAAGAAATCAAATCGCCCTATTTAAAACTGGACTAAAGACTTCAAGACACACCTTACCAAAAAAAAAAGATAGCAAATAAGCATATGAAAACATGGTCCACATCATCTATCATCAAGGAAATTCAAATGAAAACAATGATATATGCCTGAACTCCTATGAGAATGATCAAAATCCAGAACACTGAAGACATCAAATGCTGGCAAGGATGTGGAGCGACAGAAACGCTCATTCATTGCCAGTGGGAATACAAAAGAGTACAGCCACTTTAGAAAACAGTTCAGTCATTCCTTATAAAGCTGAACTAATTCTTAAACCTACAATCCAGCAATTGCACCTCTTGGTACTTTCCCAACAAGCTGAAAACATTTCCACACAAAATCCTGCACACAATTACATCACTCTGATAGAAGATATTAATAACAAAGAGGCTGTGTTGGAGGGGCTACACTAGTATATGAGAAATCTCTGTGCTTTCCTCAGTTTTGCAGTGAACCTAAAATTGTTCTAAATACTAAAGTTTTAAAGAAAAAGAACCTTCTTATCTATAGAAGAGTAGCATGAAATTGAACAGCAGAGTATAAAAAAAGGCATAGATCATGAACTTATAATTTATTCTCTTTAGGACACTCCACACTCCATTACACTGTTCCTCCCCTTTTCAGATTCCAAAAGGAGAGCCCTGAAGGAAGGACTGTGTTTGCTCCAGATACATTGTTCTATCCTACTACAATCCTGAAACAAAGACAGTAAGTTCAAACTCAGAAAGAGGCTCAAATGCTAGCCCTGCCCAGGGATGCCTCTGATCCCTGAGAGGGAATGTAAACATCCAGCAGGACAGCAAATCTGACAGCCAGCTCAGCCAGGATTGCTTCCTATGTAAAATCCCTCCCATCAACAAATATTTGTATTCCCCTCTCCTGGCTCCCAAACATCTGCATGTTTGCTCAGTCATGTCGGACTCTTTGTGACCCTATAGACTGTAGTGCTCCAGGCTCCTTTCCTCTTGGGGTTGTCCAGGCAAGAAAACTCGAGTCATTCCTGTTTCCTACTCAGAGGATCTTCCCTGACCCAGGAATCAAACCTGCATCTCCTGCATTGGCAGGCAGATTCTTTACCACTGTGCCACCTGGGAATTCCTATCCCAAGCATGGGCCCAAGCATGGAGATGCGGTGGGCATTGCAGAAACCTTGCATTTTCCCCTCTTCTGTATTGAAAGCAATTCAGAGTAGAAAATACGATATTTCCACTTTTAAATTTGTAGCGAAACAAGCATCTTTGTGTGAAGATATGCCTCCCTCTTGTTTGCTTCAGGAGCATTTCTTCAGATTCCTAAAGATCCTTTGGAGCCTGGAAAGATAGACAAAGGGGCAGGAGTATAAAGAGACTTGCTTCATACATTTCTGGATGTTTAGAACTTTCAAGGGTCTGAGAGTTTACTACTTTCAAGTTAACAATTTAGCTTGCAAAACTTGTATAGATACTTGCAAAACACAGGAAACCCCTGGGTCAGAGACAAAATAATGTATTACTCACAACACTACAGGCAGCCTTGACTTGATGTTTTTGTAGGTTTCCATTGCTCCTCCCTAGGGCAGCACAGGGCAAATCCAGGAGGAATGTGTTCACGTTACATCTGAGGACCCCCAAGTTTAGAAAAACCCCGTGTCTTATAAGAAGTCTCGCAGCAAATATGCCTCAGAGGAAGACATTATTACCCTAGTCAGGAAACACATCTATCTTCTTTTCCCAAAGGAGACACCCTATATCTTTCAAGATTCTTTCTGATATAAGCATCCTTGAAATGATAGTCTAGGACAAAAACTATCACAAGCTGAGCAGAAGCACCAGAAAATTGTTACCCATCCCTGAACAACACACAACATGGGGTGTTCTGTTTGGCAAATAACTATCCTTACATTTTTATTTGTTTTGGTTTTGGTTGGGGCACCAATTTATTCAGCTCTTGCACCCACCCTGGGGATAATTTGTGTTTTTGCATCTTTTAAAGCTGCATTTGAAACCCAATGTCTTTATCTGATATAAATATGGAAATTACATGGCAGAGGAGAGTTTCACAAATATCACACTTGAAAAATAGAGAGGTGATTGTATATATAATTCAACGTTGATATAAGCACTGGGTTTATGTATCATTTAGCTAATGCAAGAGAAGTTTAAAAGATCTTTCTACTTTCTATTTATGTTCATTAAGTAAACTCTCAGTAAATTTTTATTAGTCAACTACTTTTGCTTTTCTTTTCTTTCTTTCTTTTTTTTTAAAGTATTTGTTTATTTGGCTGCCTTGGGTCTTAGTTGCACCATACAGAATTTTTTGTTGCGGTGTGTGGACTCTAGTTGTGGTGTCCAGGCTTCGTTGCTCCATGGCATGTGGAACCTTCCTGGACCAGGGATCAAACCTGTGTCCCCTACACAAACAGGTGGATTCTTAATCACTAGACCACTAGGGAAGTCCCATGTACTTCTGCTTTTCATTTAAGGATAATATCATATTGACATTGATAATTTGTTCCCTATTCATCTCACTTTTTCAGTGTTATGAGAGTTCATTATTTTTAATATTTAATAAGCATTTTAATCGGAGAAGGCAATGGCACCCCACTCCAGTACTTTTGCCTAGAAAATCCCATGGATGGAGGAGCCTGGTAGGCTGCAGTCCATGGGGTCATGAAGAGTTGGACACGACTAAGCAACTTCACTTTCGCTTTTCACTTTGATGCACTGGAGAAGGAAACGGCAACCCACTCCAGTGTTCTTGCCTGGAGAATCCCAGGGATGGGGAAGCCTGGTGGGCTGCTGTCTATGGGGTCGCACAGAGTATGACACGACTGAAGCTACTTAACAGCAGCAGCAACAGCAGCAAGCATTTTAATTGGAGGTTGAGAACATGCAGTGACACCTGCTTGCCAAGTAACAGTTTGAATTAGAATATTTTCTTTTAGATTTCCCTTCTCTTCAGAATGTATGGAAATGAAAATCATGTGTTCTTGGTCAGAGCAAACAGATGACTGATTCCTTAACTAATATGTGTCTTATATAATCTCTGTTTACATCCTTTCATCCCTTCAGTGTTTTCCCTCTCTATATTTAGTCTTATTTTCCATCCTCAGCACATCTGTGTATATCCAACCTATTAGTCCGCTATTGAAAATCCAATACTTTACTGATTTGATGATCCTTAAGTTTCTTGACTTTATTTAAGGTTGTAGTCTTTATTTCACAATTGCATTAATATATTTACTTCAAACTCTAGATCTAACTGACATGTGTGAATCTTTGAAGATCTCTAGGCATAAATTTCCCTCCCTTGGCCTTGGTTGTCTTTAGTATTTTAAATAGCTTTCCATTCCTTGGTTTCTGCTAAGTTAATCACACTACTTCTATATTTAGTTCACAATTTGTATTCCCAACCTGTTCCAATGAATTTATAAAATTTGAATTCCATATAGCTGGCACTTTTCTACATACAAAATACTTATAAGTTATACAGTTTTCAGAAGACCCCACAAAAACTGAAATTCATCAGATGTCAATCATACTTTATGATAGAGCCACTGTAAGTGTGGTATGGGTAACATATTAGTTATATTAATATGTGTCCCTGCTAAGTCACTTCAGTCATGTCCAACTCTTTGAGACCCCATAGACTGTAGCCCACCAGACTCCTCTGTCCATGGGATTCTCTAAGCAAAAATATTGTAGTGGGTTGCCATACCCTCCTCCAGGGGATCTTCCCAATCCAGGGATCGAACCCACATCTTTTATGTCTCCTGTGTTGGCAGATGGGTTCTTTACCACTAGCGTCACCCAAACACTCTTAATTTAAGAAATCTTAATTGTTAATAATTTTAGAAAGAGACAGTCTTCTAAAGGTCCTGTGCATTCCTACATGTATGCTAAGAATAGAAGCAATGGACTGGTCAGTCTTTATATGTGTCATTTCTCAGGGAAATCTTGATGTAATACTTCCCCTTCAGACAAAGAGCAGGTTTACAACAGAAGTAATAAGTGGCCTCAGCTAGTGTTCCTCTCCTATGGCATGACCCTCTGTGTGTGTAGCCCTCCATCTCATCCACCTGTGTTGCCTCTTAGAGGCTGGGGACATGAGGGAAGATCACCAACAAGAAATCTTGAGACTTCCCTGGTGCTCCAGTGGTTAAGACTGTGCTTCCAATGCAGGAGACCTGTGTAAGATCCTAGTTGGGGAACTAAGATCCTATTAATACATGCTGCATGGTAAAGCCAAGACAAAAACAAATGAACATTAAAAAAAAAAAAAAAGAAATTCTTGCTACAACTTCTGTGTTGACTAGTAAAGTTATTTGTCTTTGTTCCAGGTATATTGTGTCAGCATACATAAACATTAAACCTACTGGGATTTTTGCTTGTAGTTATGGTAAAATCTTAGACCCTTCACAGTTCTGTATAAAAATATAGAATATCTGTCACCAAAAATAAGTAAGCGCTAACCGTTGGAAGTTTGCATAAATGCCTATATAGCTAATTCAGTTTTACTTAATGAAGTATACAATTTATTTAATATCTATTAATTTAAAGAGAATGTATATATTGCAACCAAGAAATAATTTTTATTAGTTGTTACTAATACAAAATTACAAACATCAGAATGATTATATTCTTTGAAACCAAAGATGTAGATAGTCTATACTGTCAGGAAAAACAAGACCAGGAGCTGACTGTGGCTCAGATCAGGAACTCCTTACTGCAAAATTCAGACTTAAATTGAAGAATATAAGGAACCACTAGACTATTCAGGTATAACCTAAATCAAACCCCTTACAATTATACACTGAAAGTGACAAATAGATTCAAGGGATTAGATCTGATAGACAGAGTGCCTGAAGAACTGAGGATGGTGGTTCATAACATTGTATAGGACAAGGTGATCAAAACCATTCCCAAGCAAAAGAAATGCAAAAAGGCAAATGGTTGTCTGAGGAGGCTTTACAAGTAGCTGAGAAAAGAAGAGAAGTGAAAGGCAAAGGAGAAAAGGAAAGATATACCCATCTGAATGTAAAATTCCAAAAAATACAAAGGAGAGATAAGAAAGTTTTTCTAAGTGAACAATGCAAAGCAAGACAGGAAAACAATAGAATCGGAAAGAGTAGAGATCTCTTCAAGAAAAGTAGAGATACCAAGGGAAATTTGCATGCAAAGATGGGCCCAATAAAGAACAGAAAATGTATGGACCTAACAGAAGTGGAAGACACTAAGAAGAGGTTGCAAGAACACACAGAAGACCTATACAAAAAAAGATCTTAATGACCCGGATAACCATGATGGTGTGCTCAATCTCCTGGAATGGGAAGTCAAGTTGGCCTTAGGAAGCATTACTACGAACAAAGCTAGTGGAGGTGATGGAATTCCAGTTGAGCTATTTCAAATCCTAAAACATGATGCTGTGAAAGCACTGCACTCAATATGCCCGAGAATTTGGAAAACTCATCAGTGGCCACAGGACTGGAAAAGGTCAGTTTTCATTCAAATCCCAAATGAAGGAAGAGTCAAAGAAGGTTCAAACTACTGCACAATTGCACTCATTTCACATGCTAGCAAAGTAAAGCTCAAAATTCTCCAAGTTGGATTCAACAGTACGTGAACTGAGGACCTCCAGAATTTCAAACCGGATTTAGAAAAGGCAGAGGAACCAGAGACCAAATTGCCAATATCCAAAGGATCATAGAAAGAGGGAGAGTTCCAGAAACACATCTACATCTGTTTTATTGACCATGCTAAAACCTTTAACTGTGTGGATCAGAAACAAACTGGAAAATTCTTAAAGAGACGGAATTACCAGCCCACCTTACCTGGCTCCTGAGAAATCTGTATGCAGGTCAAGAAGCAGCAGTTAGAACCAGATATGAACCAACAGCTGGTTCCAAATTGGGAAAGGAGTACGTCAAGGCTGTATATTGTCACCTTGCTTATTTAACTTATACGTAGAGGACATCGTGTGAAATGACAGGCTGGATGAAGCACAAGCTGGAATCATGATTGCAGAGAGAAATATCAACAAACTCAGATATGCAGATGACACCACCCTTGTGGCAGAAAGTGAAAAGGAACTAAAGAGCCGCTTGATGAAGGTGAAAGAGGAAAGTGAAAAAGCTGGCTTAAAACAACATTCAAAAAATGAAGATCATGGCATCTGGTCCCATCACTTCATGGCAAACAGATGGGAGGACAATGGAAACAGTGAGAGACTTTATTTTCTTGGGCTCCAAAATCACTGCAGATGATGACTGCAGCCATGAAATTAAAAGATGCTTGCTCCTTGGAAGAAACGCTATGCCAAATCTAGACAGCATATTAAAAAGCAGAGGCATTTCTTTGCCAACCAAGGTCCATCTAGTCAAAGCTATGGTTTTTTCAATAGTCATGTATGGATGTGAGAGTTGGACTATAAAGACGGCTAAAGGAGTGAAAGTGAAAGTTGCTTAATCATGTCTGACTCTTTGCAACCCCATGAACTTTACAGTCCATGGAATTCCCCAGGCCAGAATACTGTAGTGGGTAGCCTTTCTCTTCTCCAGGGGATCTTCCTGACCCAGAAATCGAATTGGGGTTTCCTGCATTGCAGACAGATTCTTACTAACTGAGCTATCAGTGAAGCCCAAAGAAGGCTGAGCATTGAAGAACTGATGCTTTTGAACTGTGGTGCTGGAGAAGACACTTGAGAGTCCTTGGACTGCAAGGAGATCAAACCGGCCAATCCTAAAGGAAATCAATCATGAATATTCATACAGAAGGACTGATGCTGAAGCTGAAGCTCTAATAGTTTGGCCCCTGATGCAAATTGCTAACTCATTAGAATAGACCCTGATACTAGTAACGATTGAAAGCAAAAGAAGGGGACAACTGAGAGTGAAATGGTTGGATGGCACCACTGGCTCAATGGATATGAGTTTAAGCAAACTCTGGGAGATGGTGAAGGACAGGGAAGCCCAGCATGCTGCAGTCCATGGGGCTGCAAAGAATCAGACTCAACTAAGTGACTGAACAACACATTCCAAAACTGGAACAGGAAAACTGTAACAGGGTGTGACCTTTAGAAATATTGAAAGCAGTAAAAATCCAATTATACAAAAAGCTGAATTTCTCAAAATCATGTTAATATATATTACCAGTTGCAAAAGTGGCCTCAATTTCTTTTTTAAATGGTAAAGTGTAGTTAATTAGTAAAGCAAATGTCTGAATTCAGAATTATATAATGCTTGTGCAGATGGTGAAATTCATGAAATGATAATCAACACTTTGGGCAAAAATGGTTATTTTTATTGTTATAATCTGTAAAGTTATTATAATTCTACATATGTTACTTTTTCAATTTTCATATCATTTTTCCCTAGACAATAGTGCTAACATATTAAGCAAGTGAATTTTTTCTGTAAATTTTTTGAATATCAATAGATGAAAAAAATAGATTCACATTTTTAAACTTCTAGAACTGAATCAGATTCCCTAAGAGGCAAACTCATTTTTAGTGCTTTTTTAAAAATAAAATTGTGCTCTGGACTGGTATCTTATATTTAAATTGCCAATAATGGTATTCATTTTAAAAATAAATAATAATACAACAATATTAAAATGACCTATTGTTCTTGATAATTACCCTGAATAACAAAAACTGGCATAGATTTGATGCATGCAAAAGGTAAGAGTAATCAACCAAACCTTTAAGGTATGAAATAAAAATGAATGTTACCCACAACTTTTTAACCTCACTAACACTTCTCCCCAAATATATTATTGAAAGTATTTTCTTGCTTGTCCATCCAGAAAAATAGTTTTAGCCACTGATATTATTTTTATAATATGGTTCCCAAGCATTAAATTTGTATTGCTTCATTATTTTTAAGACTTCCAGAGTAATTTGTTGTATGAATGTAACAAAATTTAATAATCAATCTTCTTTTAATTAACATTTGTTGGTTTTAACCCCCACCCCAAAACACATAGTAAAAACAATGTATATACATACATTCTCTTACCTGTATATTCATGTAGTTTTGCTAATATACTGGCGGCTTAATTTTTATCAGTGAAATTGTTGGGTAGAGGTTACCTCTGTTTTTTCTAAAAATGTGAACAATTTGTATTACTAGTAGGAGTTCCTATTTTAGCAAAATATGATGGAAAATTTGTGTTGTAACAAATGTCTATACATCTCCTGCTTCTTATATTATTAGAATATAGTTAGTCTATTGATCTGTCTATTAATACACTGATCAGATCAGATCAGATCAGTCGCTCAGTCGTGTCCGACTCTTTGCAACCCTTGAGAAGCCTAACAAATGTAAAATATTCTTTTAAATATTTATTAACTAAATGATGTTGGAAAATTAAAGCAACTTGAATATTTTGTGGAATCTATGTGATCAAATTCTTGGTAGCTAGAGTATTTCACAGGAAAAAAAAAATACTGTTTGATGTGATCTAGAGTCTGTAAAAGATGCCATTGCTGTTGAAACCCTACAATAGAATATATGAACATTCAATCCAAAGTATGGAAAATACATCAACAACATTGTATGTGTCTGGTTGGCCAGAAAGTTTGGTCAGGTTTTTCCATAAGATGGTATGCAAAAATCTAACAAACTATTTGACCAATCCAATATATAGTTATTTTGCAATATTGCTTCTTGAGTTTGCTAGCTCACGTCTCCCTTTGATTTTCACTGAAAGTAAAATTAATATACAAATAAATGTTTAGAGTCAACATGTTATATCCCTGAAATATAGACTTTCATAAAAATATATTTTACTTACATTAAGAATAAAATTTAAATACATACATACTACTGTTAAAAAGCCTTATTTGCCTTATATCTGTCTGTTCTTTTTGATGTATTCAGTTCAGTTCAGTTCAGTCGCTCAGTCACGTCCAGCTCTTTGCAACCCCATGAACTGCAGCACACCAGGCCTCCCTGTCCATCACCAACTCCTGGAGTTCACTCAAACTCACGTCCATAGAGTCGGTAATGCCATCCAGCCATCTCATCCTCTGTCGTCCCCTTCTCCTCCTGCCCCCAATCCCTCCCAGCATCAGAGTCTTTTCCAATGAGTCAACTCTTCACATGAGGTGGCCAAAGTACTGGAGTTTCAGTTTTAGCATCATTCCTTCCAAAGAACACCCAGGGCTTATCTCCTTTAATGGACTGGTTAGATCTCCTTGCAATCCAAGAGACTCTCAAGAGTCTTCTCCAACACCACAGTTCAAAAGCATCAATTCTTCGGCACTCAGCTTTCTTCACAGTCCAACTCTCACATCTATACATGACCACAGGAAAAAACATAGCCTTGACTAGACAGACCTTTGTTGGCAAAGTAATGTCTCTGCTTTACAATATGCTATCTAGGTTGGTCATAACTTTTCTTCCAAGGAGTAAGAATCTTTGATGTATTACATTACCATTATTATGTGCATACTGCTTTGAATAGAAGCAACTTTCTTTTTAAGTCTGTATAAATATACCAACCTGATGGTATCTTAAAAACAACCCCTCTGGCCTTGAGTACTACCTAACATGTTACCCCAGTCATATAACATCAGAAGTTTCACAATTCTAATGCTTCAAAAAATAAAACGGTACTTTTCTTTTAGAACATCATTCTGATTTTTATAAAATCTAAGTATTTGTAATATTACCACAGGAATTTTGAAGATAAACTAGCATCTTAAACATTTAAATATGTGTGCATGCATGCTAAATCACCTCAGTCGTGTCCAAGTCTTTGCGACCCCATGGACTGTAGCCTGCCAGGCTCACCTGTCCATGGGATTCTCCAAGCAAGAACACTAGAGTGGGTTGCCATTTCCTTCTCCAATTTAAATATGAATGTGGACCTTATTTGATATTCTCTTTAAATGTAGAGTAACAGAAGGGCCACTGTAACAGACAGACCTGGAACTCACTGATGAATCTCACACTGCGCTGTCTGTGTGTTAAGACTAGGCCTACTGAGTAGCTCATCTACTTCACACACTGCACAGCTGAACTTGTAATGATAACGTCACCGTGTGTGTGGCAAGCTCTGAGGATGCTGTCCACATCTGAGCACTGTTACTCTACGCTTGAAGAAGTAATTTTAAGTTGATATTTTTGCTAACTTCCCAACCCATGAAATATTAAATAAGTGTTTGAAACAGGCTGCATTTACTTCATATACATATATAATCAAATGTTTAAATCTGCTTGGTTGTATGATATGAGGTTGCTAAAATTATGAAACAGAAATATATACCTTTGGAACATGCTTATCATTTGCTATGTAATTAAATATATAGACCATTTTGCTTGAGAATATGCATGTGTGAGTACACATGTGCACAGAGGCTTATCCCTAGGCATTTACAAGCTGTTTTATAAAATTAGTTAGTCTGTACATTTTTAATCCTTATCTTTAGCTAACCTTATCTTAGTCATCATTAGTTTTCTGTTGTTGCCCATAACAGGCCAAATGACTCAAAGATTATAAGCAGTAAAAAGTCATGTCATAAGCATCAATTCCCCTAACGAGCAGCTGAATAAAATATAAGTGATGTTCCTTTTAAGACTACAGACTCGGCAGCTTCTAGTTTTGCTTTCACAGTAGCATAGTTTTAAAACTTTTCAAAAACAAGATCAACAGAGCTATCAGATTTGAATTACAGCGTTCCAGTACAATCATCTTCTCTTCATAGGCCCACAAGCATTCACTTGGTTCATCACACAAATATGATCATTTTAGATGTTCAGTCATATGGTGTGGTGAACATAAACTTGAACAACTTTCTAAGCAGTCAAAAACTATTTATGAATATATATTAAATCATATTTTACATTTTACAAACAGCATATAAGCATTTTCTTTCACTGATTTTTTTACAATAATTATACTAAGTAAGCAAGAATTTAAGCATTTGAAATTGAGACTAGGCAGAAGGGAGCTAAAATTTACTGACATCTTTCTAAGTTGCTTTATTTACACTTTTGAAAACTAACTTTGCTTATACATTTCTCCCCACCTTTTTAGAATTGGTTAAGTGATTTGTTCATAGTCTTAGAGTTAAAAAAACTTCATAAATAGAAAGATACTATTTCCACTAAAAAGATAAAGTCACATAAAAGCCAAACCCACCACCACTTTAATGCTGGCAAGAATTAGTCTCTACATAATTTAAAAGCTGTAACTAATATTGGAGGTTTGCTGTAGCAATAATAACAATAATTATAACAATAACAACTTTTTTAATGTCTTATTTATTCTTTTTTTTTTATAGTCTAAACACTTACCTTCCTGTCTTTTGTTTCAGAAACTTAAGCATCTTAGAAGATAGTCCTAAGGGTAGTGAAAAGTCAGATATTTCTAGATGTGGAATAGGAAGATGGGGGCTGAATTTTCAATACAGATGTTAGAAAGAAGAGAAAATTTCCCTTAAATGAGGAAGGAGACAGTTGGTTCTGTTCTGTGTGCTTAGTGTGTTAGTCACTTAGTCGTGTCTGACTCTTTGCGACCACATGGCCTGTACACCACCAGGCTCCTCTGTCCATGGGATGCTCCAGGCAAGAATACTGGAGTGGATTGTCATTTCCTTCTCCAGAGGATCTTCCTGACCCAGGGATCGAACCAGGGTCTCCTGCACTGGAGGCAGATTCTTTACCATCTGAGCTATCTGTGTGCTTACCTTCCTTTAATTATTCAGGAGAGGTAAGAAATAACTTTGCAGTATCCTCTGGAAGTTTAGACTCCATATATTAATGCTATTCTTATCAAAAGGATACTTGGCTCCTCTATGATAATTCTTAACATAAAAGCACCAGAACTTCAGTATCTACTCTGGATGAAATATCAAAGGAGCTTTCTCTAACTCTACTGTGAAAACCTTTGTACTAACCAGAGAATGGGAATATCCAAGGAGCCCTGCAAATAGCAGATTAATTTGTTGTTAGAAAAGTGGTATGGAGGATTGGTGTCAGACGTATTCTGATTTTTTCCAGATCAATTAATATGGCTGTGTGTCTCATTTTTTGGAGTAATATTAATTACTGATATATGTATACAGAGCAATTTTAAAATAAGAAAGCTATATTTTATATATTTTATCTTGTTCAATAAAAAATTAATATTTGATAAAGGGAGGATATATCTTCCAATCATCTGTTTACAGTTAAATACACTGATACTTGGTGATGTGAAACAATATAGTTGTCTTCCACCCTTCTCTGATTTTATGGTGTGAAAAAGTGATATAACCTCACTGATCCTTTGTACTGGATGAAAGAATAAGGGAGATTTTTTTCTTTTTTGTGCATATGGTTTAACTATTTTTAGTAATGATATCTGTGTCTTGCATCTCTTATGTACTGTTATATTTCTAAACAAAAAACACTGAACACTTTTATATGATCTAAGCTAAGCTTTATAGGCACAAAGATGCATAATTCATTATCTTATTCTCACTGTATATACTTTCATAATTGAACTTTGTATTCCATTACATTTCAGCTAGATTTGTAATTATAAGTAAGTTTGCTCTCCTCAGAGTAGAAAATACATTTATTAACAAAAACATGTAGTAAGTTCATCACTAATTGATGCAATCATATAAAGGTGGTAATAAGGATTAGAAGAACACTAGTTTCAACTCAAAAGAAGTAATATGAATAAATAAAAAGTATTGCTGCTAGGCAGAAGAACTTAGTACTTAACATCAAAACTTCATTGTCTTTTAGAAAAAAAAGTTTTTAAAGGAATATAAAGCAAAGGAAGATAATATTGGGAAAGGCGTTTTTAATGAATGAGGGAAGTTTGATCTAAGAGGTTGATAAACCAAAAAATTAAATTAAATAAATAAAAGCTCAGAATATTAAAGGAAAATATTATAGATAAAAGACAAGACATATATTTATATTGCTAACATCATTTTTATTTTATATTTGAGAAGGAAACTGCTATGATAATCTGTTGAAAGTTGAGAGGTGCCACAGTAGCTGTTAAGGGCTTTTAGGAAGAGAACAAGAGCAAATTAAAATAGAAGTAAGACATGTAATCTATATATCAGAAGTGAAAGTGAAAGTGAAATGAAGTTGCTCAGTTGTGTCTGACTCTTTGCGACCCCATGGACTGCAGCCTACCAGGCTGCTCCCTCCATGGGATTCTCCAGGCAAGAGTACTGGAGTGGGTTGCCATTTCCTTCTCCAGAAACCAGTTTTAATTAATTAGGTATGAGAAGGCATAGCATTTGTGTTAATGCCAGCAAGAAATTAATCTCCTTACATATTTTAAATACTAAAACTAATATTGGAGATTCACTATAATAATGACAATAATAATTATAACAATTTTAAAAGCTTTTATTTACTAAGCTTTTTGTATACTCCAGAGACTTACCTTCCTATTTTTTATTTCAGAAAACAAAAGTTAAACACTGAAGATTGAAAATTGTCGTAATAGTAATGAAAAGTTGGCTATTTCAGGATGTGGCATAGGAAGGTGGGAACTGACTTTTCAATGCAGTGTGTTGTTGAAGATAAGCCTGCCTAAACTAAAAGCAGATTGGGGAATATATATTCTTGTCCTCCATATTTTGGAATCAAGTGTTGATGCCAAAATAGTGTGTATTACACAACAGCCTGTTGAGTTTACACTTCCACACTTTCAAGTCTGACTTGATCAAAGCTGCAGCTGGGTTTCTAATCTCTCTGTATGTGGACAATTTATTTATGCAAAATTCTCACTCATTCCTCTTTCTTAAACTGCTTTGAGTTTAACCAGGTTTATTTTGCACACAAGATCCAAATCTTCCAATATTTAATTAATTAAAACTATTTTCTGGTACATAGATTACACATCTTATTTTGCTTTTATTTAATCTGTTACTTCTCTTCATAACAAGAAAACATTTACTAACCATCACCTTTGTCCTAAGATTATTTTTCAGTGCATGCTGACCTTCTTAGCTGTTTAAGACATTCATTATCAATTCTGGCTACATTTGAGAGAACAGGGGCAGACAGAACTCAAGATTCTGATCTGCTAGCTCTATGAGGATGCTTGAGAATCTGCATTTCTTTTTTTTTAAATCTTTGTTGTGATTCCAGTGAACAGTTAAGTTAAAGAAGCACTGGTGGATAGTTATTAATATTCCACAAGTAGCAACTTGGCAGTTATGTTCATTTGCAATTCAGTGCAATTTAAAGGGTTCATCACTTTGTCACTTTCACAAGAGACAAAGAATGCTATACCAAATTGGAGTTAGCTGGGAGGGATTGGGGGCAGGAGGAGAAGGGGACGACAGAGGATGAGATGGCTGGATGGCATCACCGACTTGATGGACCTGAGTTTGAGTAAACTCCGGGAGTTTGTGAGGGACAGGGAGGCCTGGCGTGCTGTGATTCATGGGATCGCAAAGAGTCGGACACGACTGAGTGACTGAACTGAACTGAACTTATAAGAGGTTATAAAATGCTATACTAGGTTTTATCATTGGCAGTCTAGTCCAGGCTTCTGAAAGTTAATGTGCAATACAAATCATCACTAGAGAATTTTTCTTTAATGTAAGCAGTTAATGGTTCTTTTCTTTTCCCTCTCTTGTCCAGTAGTTTGTGTTTTTTCACAAAGACTGGATAAGACGAAGGACCTGCAGAGGTCCATGACTATTCTGGTGCTTTTCTTGGGTAGGGGTGGGGTCTCTTCCTGGGGAAGGCCCCACAAGGTTCTCCTTGGCTTCATTTCTAAATATAGGACTGCTGTTTCGTCGCTAAGTCCTGTCTGACTTTTGCAACCCCATGGACCATAACCTGCAAGACTTCTATGTCCATGGGATTTCTCAGGCAAGAATACTGGAGTGGGTTGCCATTTGCTTCTCCAAAGGATCCTCCCTACCCCGTGTCTCCTGCATTGGCAGGCAGATTCTTTACCACTGAGCCACCAGGGAAGCAAGACATAGGATAAAGGTTACCTAATGTATGTCTTCTCTGAGAAAAATATAGTCAGATCAAAATATACCAAAAAGCAGTTTCAAGGTATGTGTTACAGAGAATTCAGAGCATGGACAAACTATGTGAGCATGTGTACATTTTTAAGTCAAGTTCAAATGTCTAACAAGTATACAAAATTAGCTTCTGTATATAATTTCATTTTTTAATTATATTTTTATTGGCAATTATTTTAGTTCAATTTAAAAAATGACAATGCTATGTTGGTTTCTGCCATATAATAATGCAAATCAGCCATAATTGTACATACATCCCCTCTCCCCCAAGCCTCCTTCCCTTCCCCCTAATTTTACTCTTTTGAAAATCATATTTAAAACTGTGTTTGTCCTTCTAAGAAAAAAATATGAGTTCAATAAGATTGTTTATATAATAATGTTAGTTTGATTTTTAAAGTGTCATCTTTTATCTCTGTTCAATATGTTGATTGTAAAGAGAGTCTTGTTTTAGTCTAATGGAATGTGGGTCAACGTCATCTTCCTATAGCACTCATTTTTCTGATGAATGATAAATCTTTATTTTTTCTTATTACCCAAATAAGACTTTCTTTTCTCTTTCTCCTTTCCTTTCTGTAACTAAATGCTGAGCCAAAAGACAAATTCATTTCACTGCTGAGTTTTCCTGCATCCTTATAAAGTATATAGTATGGATGAGACACCCTGTCCACCAGCAAGCTCACCCATCTGTAAACACACATTAAATTCTTACTGTTATTTTCAGTAAGTTAAATTCACAGTTTGGGGAACCATACAAATAAAATTTATGCAAGCTAAATCAACCTCACTGAAAATTATGTCTCATAATGTTTGGTCTTTTTAATTTTGGAAGAATATTCTTTGAAAAATCAGGGTAGCTTTCCACAAGCTGTGTATGTTTTCTCTCTGGAGTGAGGAACCATAGAATTCTGGTCAGCTAATCTGAAAGTTCTTACTGTGAGTATGTTTTTGTTATAATCAAATTTGAAATGTTGAAACATTTTATGATTTAATTAAACTAACCTGCTTGAGATCATGTTGAAAACCACAACATAGTAGTGTAGCTTTTAGACACCTTACTACACTAAGAAACAATTTAGAACAGTGTTTTAAAGCTTTTTAATAGATCTAGTCTCCATGAAATGCTTAATTCAATTAGATTATGTTTTCCTTTGGAGCAATGATCTTCTCTATAGAGCTCCTTGATCAGTAGAGCTACTTTATTCTTTAACATCAAGAATAATTCATTTATTCATTGATTTATCCAGTGGATACTTATTGAGTGCTTACAGAAATTCTTATCCAATTCTTGTCTTGGGGACTCAAGTGAGATGTTGTCCTTACCCTGAAAGCCACACTGAGATTAAAAAAAAAAAAAAAGAAAAATTCATTGGAATCAGGATGGTAGATCTAATAATAGAACTATGAACAAGTCATAGAAGGGCTGCTGCTGGGATTGCCTCCTCTGCATCACTATATTACAACTCTGCTGGGAAGAACAAATCTCCAAATCAACCTTGAGAGGTACAGGAAAATTGGAAAATTGATGCAAAGAAAATATGGGTCTGTTTACCAACATAGGGATACCATGTGTATGCAAGAGGGGAGCCCCTTTTTGCCTCCTTTTTCCCCTTTGTCTCTTGGGTCAAGTCTCCAAATTTCCAGTGTCCCTGAAAAGTATCAAAAAACTAGTAAGAGGAAGGTGAACCATCTACATCTTCACTGTTTATATTGCAGCTTTAGGAGACCAAGTAATGGTTTAGTATATTAGAGAATAGAAATTCTGTGTCTTTTCAGTGCAATCCCTGACCCCTAACTCCATCTTTAAACCTTTCAACCATGACAGGAAGAAGAGGAAGGGACAGACAACTTCCTGTTAATGGGTAAAATCCAACCAAGGAGCATCCTGGCTGTAGTCTTGTTCACTCTACTGATAACTATACTCAACCCTTCATAGGTAGGGACTGGATGAGAGATCTTTACAGAAATTGTATTTAAAATATTATAAGCGAAATTATTTTAATATAGGGCCTTTACATGATGGTAATAAATAAGAGTAAATAAGAACTGATACAAAAATGATTGGCTAATGCACACAAAATATTTAAACTATAATATTCACTTGTCTTTATATATTTTGTTTGTTTGTTTTTGTTTTTTTAATTAATTTTATTTTATTTTTAAACCTTACATAATTGTATTAGTTTTGCCAAATATCAAAATGAATCCACCACAGGTATACATGTGTTCCCCATCCTGAACCCTCCTCCCTCCTCCCTCCCCATACCATCCCTCTGGGTCGTCCCAGTCTTCATGTGATGTTAATCATTTTAATAATATTCATTTTTATCAAGTGCTTTGAAAATATAGCATTATTTTGCTAAGATTGAAAGCAAGTTTAGAATGAAAGAGTTTAAATAATTAAATAGTAGTTACTAATTATAATCTTAAAGGAATTAGTAGGTTATTTTGTCACTGTTGATTGATCTCACAAAGGAGAAATATATTTTCTGTCCATTCATAATTTTTATTTAAATAAAAAGTTTTGTTTTCTATTCTGCTACTTTCTTTTCTTCTCCTTATATCCATGGTATTTAGTGGTTTCCCAAAGTAGTATATATTTTACAGTCACTTAATAAAATAACAGTTCATCCTCCTAATACCCTTTTCAATAAGGTTAATTGTTAACCTGCTGCTCCTGCTGCTGCTGCTAAGTCGCCTCAGTGGTATCCGACTCTGTGCAACCCCATAGACAGCAGCCCACCAGGCTCCTCCGTCCCTGGGATTCTCCAGGCAAGAACACTAGAGTGGGTTGCCATTTCCTTCTTCAATGCATGAAAGTGAAAAGTGAAAGTGAAGTTGCTCAGTCGTGTCCTACTCTTAGCGACCCCATGGACTATAGCCTACCAGACTCCTCTGTCCGTGGGATTTCCCAGGCAAGAGTACTGGAGTGGGGTGCCATTGCCTTCTTCGTGTTAACCTGCTACCTCTTAACAACTTCCTTCTTCAGAAAATATGATCAGTTCAATTCATGTGAACATGTGACGAAAACTCATCAAGTTAGACTGATGAAAATAGACTGATGAAATGGTAGAGACTGGCTAATTCTTAATTTGAAAATAATATTAAGGAATATATTTTTCAAAAAATTACCTGTGAAATGTATTCAAAGTTTCAACTTGTTTGTATAGTCTTCCTTTCCATGGTCAATGTGAATTCATGTACTAATGTAAGATTGGTGAAAAAGATTATGGATGAGTTTACCACTTAAAGTATGAACCAGACATTAAATGTCTAATTTTTTTTGTTTGTTTTTATGATTTTATATAAAATCTTTTACTTGAATTTCTTCTGATGTAATTATAGAATTACATACAGTTGAAAGAAATAATATAGAGAGAACCTATTGAAACCCTTACTCAGTTTCTCCCAGTGACAAACTATTGCAAAATGTGGTACATCACAACCAGGATGTTCACATGTCTAATATATTGACTACAATAGACATGTAGTCAATACACAGAATATTTTCATCACTAAAATGACCTCATATTATCCTTTGAGTGATGTGTAAATTGCATCATCAATTTTCTTTTTGGCACCCTTCATTGAATTCTTTTACTCCTCATTATCACCTCTGGAAACGACCAATCTGTTTTCTGTAGCTATGAATTTCTGGTTCTTGTTTTTTGTTTGTTTTGATTTTTTTTTAGATTACACTTATAAGAAAGATTCTCTGTCTGATGTATTTATCTTAGCATAATGCCCTTGAGGTCCATTGTCACAAATATCAAGATTTTATTTTTTGTGTCTAGTAATATTTCATTTTGTGTGTGTGTGTGTGTATATATATATATATATATATATATATATATATTTAGGTTTTTCCATATCTTGACTATAGTAAATAATGCTGAAATTAATATAGGGATGCATGTATCTTTTCCAGTTAGAGTCTTTGTTTTCTTTGGATAAATAACTAGGAGTAAACTTGTTGGATCATATGATAGTTCTATTTTTATTTTTTTGTGTGGAAATTCTATACTGTTTTTCATAGTTACTTCACTAAATTGCATTCCCAGCAACAGTAAACAAGTATTCCCTTTTCTCCAAACCCTCACTAGCACTTGTTATTTCTTGTCTACTTTTAAATAGCCATTTTCACAGGCTATTTGTCAATTTGCTATCAATCAGCATTTCCCTGATTATTAAAGCTGGTGGATTCCTTTTGGCCATATGCATGACTTCTTTCAAAACATATTTATTCATATTTTTGATCCATCTCCAAGAATAATAGAAATAAAAGCAAAAATAAATGAAAGGGACCTACTTAAAAGCTTTTGTACAACAAAGGAAATTATAAACAAAATGAGAAGACAACCCACAGATTGGGAGAAAATATTTGCAAATTATATGGCCAACAAGGAATTAGTCTCTAAAATTTTACAAACAGTTCATGATGCTTACCAGCATAAAAACAAACAACTCAATCCACAAATGGGCAGAAGACCTAAATAGATATTCCTCCAAAGAAAACATACAGATGGAAAAGCGGCATATCAAAAGATGTGCCACATTGCTAATTGTTAGAGAAATGCAAATTAAAACAATGAGATACTACCTCACACAAGGCAGAACGCCTATTACCAACAAACCCAGAAACAATAAATGCTGGAAAGGGAGTGGAGAGAAGGCAACTCTCCTACCCTACTGATGGAAATGTCAACTGATGCAACCACTTGGGAGAACAGTATGGCACTTCCTAAAAAAACTAAAAACAGAGCTACCAAGTTGTTGTTCAGTTGCTAATCATATCCAACTCTTTTCATTGCCATGGACTGCAGCATGACACACTTCCCTATCCTACACTATCTCCCAGAGTTTGGTCAAATTCATGTCCATTGAGTTGGTGATGCTATCTAACCATCTCATCCTCTGCCACAATTTTCTCCTTTGGCCTTCAATCTTTTCCAGCATCAGAGTATTTTCTAATGAGTCAGCTCTTTGCATTAGGTGGCCAAAGGATTGGAACTTCAGCTTCAGTATCAGTCCTTCCAATGAGTATTCAGGGTTGATTTCCTTTAGGATTGACTAGTTTGATTTTCTTGCAGTCCAAGGAACTTAAGAGTCTTCTCCAGTACCACAAGTCAAAAGCATCAGTTCTTCAAGGCTCAACCTTCTTTATTGTCCAACTCTCACATCCTTGCATGACTACTGGAAAAGCCATAGCTTTGACTAGGTGGATATTTGTCAGCAAAGTGATGTGTCTGCTTTCCAATACACTGTCTAGGTTTGTCACAGATTTCCTTCCAAGCAGCAAGTGTCATTCCATTTTGTGGGAGCAGTCACAGTCCACATTGATGGTGGAGCCCAGGAAAATGAAATTTGACACTTTTTCCCTTTCTGTTTGCCATGAAGTGATAGAACTGGATGTTGTGATCTTAGTTTTTTGAATGTTGATTTTTAAGCCAGATTTTTCACTCTTCTCTTTCACCCTCACCAAGAGGTTCTTTAGTTACTCTTCACTCTCACCATTTGAGTGGTATCATCTGCATACTGAGCCTGTTGATCTTGATTCCAGATTGTGATTCATCCAGCCCAACATTTCATGTGATGTATTCAACATATAAATTAAATAAACAGGCTGACAATAAACAGCCTTGTCACACTGCTTTCCCAATTTTGAACCAGTCCATTGTTCTATGGCTGGTTCTAACTGTGCTTCTTGACCTTCATACAGGTTTCTCAGGAGACAAGTTATGTAGTCTGGTATTCCCAGCTCTTTAAAATTTTTCTACAGTTTCTTGTGAGCCACAATAAATCAAAGGTTTTAGCATAGGCAATGAAGCAGAAGTAGATGTTTTTCTGGAACTCCCTTGCTTTTTTAATGATCCAACCAATGTTGGCAATTTGAACTCTGGTCCTCTGCCTTTTCTAAACCCAGCTTGCACATCTGGGAAGTTCTTGGTTCATGTACTGCTGAACCAGTAGCTTGAAAGATATTGAGTATAACCTTACTAGTATGTGAAATGAGCACATTTGTATGCTAGCTTGAGCATTCTTTTGGCATTGCCTTTCTTTGGAATTGAAATGAAAACTGACCTTTTCCAGTCCTGTGACCACTGCTGACTCTTCCAATTTTGCTGGCATATTGAGTGTAGCACTTTCACAACATCATCTTTTAGGATTTGAAATAGCTCTGCTGGAATTCCATCACCTTTACTAACTTTGTTTGTAGCAGTGCTTCCTGAGGCCCACTTGACTTCCCACTCCAGGATGTGTGGGTCTAGGTTAATGGCAGCATTTTTGTATAGTTCTGTGTATCTCTTCTTAATCTCTTCTGCTTCTGTTAGGTTCTTCCCATTTTTGTCCTTTATGATGCCCATACTTGCATGCAATTCTCCCTCGGTATCTCCAATTTTATTGAAGAGATTTCTAGTCTTTCTCTTTCTATAGTTTTCCTTTATTTTTTTCCCACTGTTTGTTTAAGAAGGCCTTCTTTTTATTTATTTTTTTTTTAATTTTTAAACTTTACAAAATTGTATTAGTTTTGCCAAATATCAAAATGAATCCACCACAGGTATACATGTGTTCCCCATCCTGAACCCTCCTCCCTCCTCCCTCCCCATACCATCCCTCTGGGTCATCCCAGTGCACTAGCCCCAAGCATCCAGTATCATGCATTGAACCTGGACTTATCTCTCCTTACTACTCTCTGAAACTCTCCAGTTCCAGTTAGATATATCTTTCCCCTTTTCCCTTGCCTTTCACTTGTCTTCTTTCCTCAGATATTTGTAAAGCCTCCTCAGACAACTGCTTTGCCTTCTTGTATTTCTTTTTCTTTGGAATGATTTTGGTCACTGCCTCCTATATAATGTTATGAATCTCCATCCATAGTTCTTTAAGCACTCTCTCTACCAGATCTCATCCCTTAAATCTATTTGTCACCTCCACTGTATAATCATAAGGGATTTGATTTAGGTCATACTTGAAGTGGTTTCCCCTACTTTCTTCAATTCAAGTCTGAATTTGGCAATAAGGAGTTCATGATCTGAGCCACAGTCAGCTCCTGGTCTTGTTTTTGCTGACTTTATAGAGCTTCTCAATCTTTGACCGCAAAGAATGTAATCAGGCTGATTTCAGTATTGACCAACTGGTGGTGTCCATGTGTAGAGTCTTCTCTTGCGTTGTTGGATGAGGGTGTTTGCTATGACCAAAGTGTTCTCTTGGCAAAACTGTTAACCTTTGCCCTCCTTCCTTTTGTACTCCAAGGCCAAACTTGCCTTTTACTCCAGGTATCTCTTAACTCCCTACTTTACATTCCATCCCCCTATGATGAAAAGGCCATCTGTTTTTGGTCTTCATTCTAGGCGGTCTTTTATATCTTCATAGAACCATTCAGCTTCAGCTTCTTCAGTGGTTGGGGCATAGACTTGGATTACTCTGATGTTGAATGGTTTGCCTTGGAAGTGAACCTATATCATTTTGTCAATTTTGAGACCTCAGCCAAGTACTGCATTTTGGACTTTTGTTGATTATGAGGGCTACTCTATTTCTTCCAAGGGATTGTTGCCCACAATAGAAGATATAATGGTCATCCGAATTAAATTAAATGGACTATAATCTATGAAAATATTGAATTACTGTGTTCTTCTCCTGAAACTAATCTAATAATGTAAATCAACTGTATGTGAATACAAATAAATAAACAAAATCATAATTACCTTGTTTGAAAGTCTTTGTTAAATAATGTCATTTAATCATTAATACTCATAAACTAAAATATTTTTCTTTATTCACTTAAGATTTATATAATGTATTTTAAATGGTAGTCTATACATATATGATATTGTATTTTTGGAAATGTGATTCATGTATAAATTAAATAATATTTAAAGCATGTCAAAATTAGTGGCATTTGATCTTCCTTATTGGTAACATCATATATTAATTCTAATTATACTAGGGTCCTGTCAAACTTTCCTATACGTGCATACACTACTTAGTGTTTATGATATATACACTGTATATGAGATACTTGGGGTTTATTTTTATTTGAATCAAAAGGGAACTTTTGGAGAGGAATTATTAAGTGTAAGAATTAACTATATTAGAATGAGATTAAATGATACATGGATGTAAACACTAAAGAGGGTAAAAAATGCAGATTTAACTCCTGTTTTCTGTGGATTCTACAAAATAACTTGAGTACTGTTTAAAATTATTCTAAATCCATACACTACACTTAGTCTGTTTTGAGCACGTTGCTGTCATTTTTCATTGTGTACAATTTGCAAATATATTTCAATAAAAATGATTTAATACTTGTTAAATGCACATTATACAATGTTCATTTAAAGACTTAAGCTTTTATTGTACTTGTCTCGATTTTCAAACAAAAATTTACTTCACAGTACATTAATTTCTATTATGTATTTTTTACTTTGTCATTAACATACTTTCATTATTTTAATAAACAAAACTAAATACAGTATTAGCTGTTTGGCTCTATGCTTCAGTAATTTCACCAAATAGCTGGGAGACAAATGAATGCAGATGACTATTATTTTAATTATATTTATTGATTTTAGTATGTTTAAATTCTTATTTATTTTTGAAAAGTAGTGTATTTTTATCTATAAATGGATTATATAAATGAAATGTATAATAGATTGTAATCTTAACCATGAGATAATAGAATCTATAGCTATCTAAGTAATGTGTTCGTTACAAATTACTTAAAGATATCAGGCACAGTACATTCTCCATTTAACAGGACAACTGTTTTGCCAAGGAGTCCTTTTATCAATAGCTGTTCCCAATACTGGTATAGATGTTGGAAATGTAACTATTTCAAATTAGCTGCATCACAAAATGTGATTTCCAAATACACAGCACATCTACAAAACAATTCCAAGCTTGAAGTAATACATATGCTCTGATATTGTTTCAGTAACAATAGTTGAAAAACTTACATTGATATTTAACTGTTTGCATAATGTTCACTTATTTTGGAAAGATAGAAATGTCTTGCACTGAATAGAAATTTAAAATATTATGTAACTCTCAGATTTTAATGTGTGAAGTTTGCAAGTTATAAAATCATTTGATAATGGATATTAAAATCATTATAGCAGTAAAACTCATCTGTTCTTTTTTACTGTCATTTCATGCTACATAAAATTTAAGTATTACTTCAGAAGTTATCTTTTATCTTTATTATCTCATTTTTGTTAAAAATGTAAACAGATATATTTAAGTGCTAATTTGTTTTGTTTTCATAATCCAGCAACTTATTTCTCTCCCAGTAATTTTGGGAATGGTTGGAAAGATAGATAGCTTTCATGCATATATACATGACTATATATATAGTCTATATGTGTATATAGTCATTTTCTTGTGGTGGGAGAAAGTAATGCAGCCATTAATTGATTTATTAGGATGAAAAATCTATAATTTTATCGTAATTTATGACTGCTTTATTAGATAGTATAATGTATTATTGACATGTGAACTTTCTCATGTAGGAATTGATGTTAGTTGACTGTATATGCTGATATAAAGTGAGTCAGTTTTTTACCCTGAAAAATAAATTTTGAAAAGAAAAAGAGTCTGATGCTACTCAAAATGTTGAAAGCTGTTATTCAAAAGGCAGTAAATAAGTCATCAATAAGTAGTAATTATCAGTAAAGAAAAAAAAACCTATAAAAGTTACACTTTATTATTATTTTCATTTCAGAGACAGTACTTGTTTTGATCACATTAGAATTAAGTGTTACATGATTAGAAGGGAATATTTTAGAAGCATATATTACTTAAGTAATCTTGTTATCAGCCATGTTAGATAGACTCAATACATGATTCTAAGAATAAACTTTAAATGATAATTTTACTCACAAAAAAGCACACATCATGTCACTTATTCATTCACGCATTTTTATTGTGACATAATGGATGTATGGCATTGTATTAGTTTAAGGTGTGTAACATAATGATTTGATATATGTATATATTATAAAATGTTTACCACAATAAGTTTAAACATCTACCACCTCACATAGTTACAATATTTTTCTTGTGATGAGAACTTTCTAGATCTACTATCTTAACAGCTTTCAAATATAAGTATAGTGTAGTTAGTTAGGACTTCCCTGGTGGCTCAGAGGTTAAAGCGTCTGCCTGCAATGCAGGAGAGCTGGGTTCAATCACTGGGTTGGGAAGATTCTCAGGAGGAGGAAATGGCAACCCACTCCAGTACTCTTGCCTAGGAAATCCAATGGGTGGAGGAGACTGGTGTCCATGGGGTCACTAAGAGTTGGACACAAGTGAGCGACTTCACTTTCTTTCTTTCGCTTTCTATAGTTAGTTATAGTAACCACGCTGTCTGTACCTCATATTCCCAGCACTTATTTATCTTATAACTGAAATTTTTTACTTTTTGATCAGCTTCACTCATTTTTCTCAGTCCTGATCCCTTGCCTCTGACAATCACCAATCTGTTCTCTATATTTATGATTTTTTTAGATTATATATGTGAGATCATACAAAATGTGATTTTTATCCTTTTGTACTGATTTCCCTTAGCATATTGCTCTCAAAGGATTCCCCTTGTGGCTCAATTGGTAAAGAATCTGCCTGCAATGTGGGAGACCTGGGTTAGATCTCTGAGTTTGGAAGATTCCCCTGGAAAAGGGAATGGCTACCCATTCCAGTATTCAGACCTGGAGAATTCCATGGACTGTATAGTCCATGGTTTCTCAAAGAGATGGACACAACTGAGTGACTTTCACTTCACTTCACTTCATTGCCCTCAAAATCCATCTCTGTTATAATGAACTATCATCATTTATACATGTTGATATTTGAAAAAGCTAAATTACAGCTAATTTTTGTTTCATTTGTTAGAAATATAGCCAAGTAACCATACATTCAGAGAAGGCAACGGCACCCCACTCCAGTACTCTTGCCTGGAAAATCCCATGGATGGAGGAGCCTGGTGGGCTGCCGTCTATGGGGTCGCACAGAGTCGGACACGACTGAAGCGACTTAGCAGCAGCAGCAACCATACATTGATACATAAATAATATTTGATACCATGATTTATGTAGAGGTACCTTTAAAGATTTTTCTGTTATCTGAAAGTTGTAGAAATACTCTGTGCTCTTCTAGTATTATCAGACTCTTCATCAATGGGTTTCTTTTTTCCCCAGCTTTATTGAGATACACCTGACACAAAATCTGTGTAAGTGTACTGTGTACAAAGTGTTTGACTTGATATATTTGCATTTTGTACAATAGTTATTACCATGGTGTTAGCTAAACCTACATTCTGCCACATAATTCTTTTGTGGGGTGTGTACATTTAAGATTTAATCTCCTAGCAGCTTTTAACTATATAATGCAGCGTTATTAGTTATAATCCCCATGCTGTACGTTAGTTTCCCATAACTTATCCATATTATGACTGGCAGTTTGTACCCTTTGACTAAATCTTCCGTTTCCCTTGCCCTCAAGCTCTTGGAATTCACCATTCTAGTCTCAGTTTCTATGAATTTGGATTCCACATATTCCTGATATCATATAGCATTGGTCTTTGTCAGATCTATTTCACTGAGCATAATGCCTTCAGGGTCCATATATGTTGTCAAAAATGGCAGAATGTCCTTCTTTTCATGGTCAATGGTACTTAGTTGTTTGTGTGTGTGTGTGTTTTATCCGTATATGGCACCTGTGTACCACTTATTTATCCATTCATCCTTTAAAGAACAGAACCTAGGTGTTTCATAGAGTTACAGGGAACGTGGGAAGGCAAATATCTCTTCAAGATCCTGTTTCCATTTCCTTTGAATTCATATCCAGAACTAGGATTGCTAGACCATCAGTTCAGTTCAGTCACTCAGTGGTGTCTGACTCTTTGGGACCCCATGAACCGCAGCACGCAAGGCCTCCCAGTCCATCACCAACTCCCAGAGTCCACCCAAACCCATGCCCATTGAGTCGGTGATGCCATCCAACTATCTCATCCTCTGTTGTCCCCTTCTCCTCCTGCCCTCAGTCTTTCCCAGCATCAGAGTCTTTTCAAATGAGTCAGCTCTTTGCATCAGGTGGCCAAAGTATTGGAGTTTCAGCTTTAGCATCAGTCCTTCCAATGAACACCTAGGACTTATCTCCTTTAGGATGGACTGGTTGGATCTCCTGGCAGGTCAAGGGATTCTCAAGAGTCTTCTCCAACACCACAGTTCAAAAGCATCAATTCTTTGGTGCTCAGCTTTCTTTATAGTCCAACTCTAACATCCATACATGACCACTGGAAAAACCATAGCTTTGACTAGATGGACCTTTGTTGACAAAGTAATGTCTCTGCTTTTTAATATGCTGTCTAGGTTGGTCATAACTTTCCTTCCAAGGAGTAAGTGTCTTTTATTTTCATGGCTGCAGTCACCATCTGCAGTGATTTTGGAGCCCAAAAGTCAGCCAGTGTTTCCAGTGTTTTCCCATCTATTTCCCATGAAGTGATGGACCAGATGCCATGATCTTCATTTTTTGAATGTTGAGTTTTAAGCCAACTTTTTCACTCTCCTCTTTCACTTTCATCAAGAGGCTTTTTAGTTCTTCTTCACTTTCTGCCATAAGGGTGTGTCATCTGCATATATGAGGTTACTGATATTTCTCCTGGCAAACTTGATTCCAGCTTGTGCTTCATTCAGCCCAGTGTTTATCATGATGCACTCTGCATATAAATTAAATAAGCAGGGTGACAATATATAGCCTTGATGTATGCCTTTTTGTATTTGGAACTAGTCTGTTGTTTCATGTCCAATTCTAAGTGTTGCTTCCTGATCTGCATACAGGTTTTCAAAAGGCAGTCAGGTGGTCTGGTGTTCCCATCTCTTTCAGAATTGTCCACAATTTATTGTGATCCACACAGTCAAAGGCTTTGGCATAGCCAATAAAGCAGAAATAGATGTTTTTCTGGAACTCTCTTGCTTTTTCCATAATCCAGCAGATATTGGCAACTTGATCTCTGGTTCCTCTGCCTTTTCTAAATCAGCTTGAACATCTGGAAGTTCATGGTTCATGTATTGCTGAAGCCTGGCTTGGAGAATTTTGAGCATATGGCAGTTCTATTTGTATTTTTTTGAGGTACTCGCATACTGTTTTCCGTAATGTATTGCACCAATTTACATTCCCACTAACAGCACTCATTCTTACTAACCCTTGTTCTTTCTTATCATTTTGATTGTACAAATTCTAAATGTTGTGAAGTGACATCTCATTTTGGGTTTTGATTTACACTTCCCTGATGATTAGTGCTATTGTGCACCTTTTCACATACTTGTTGATCCTCTGTGTATCTTCACTGAAAGAATGTCAGTTCTGTCTCTCTACCCAATTTTAATCATATTGTTTGTTTTTGTTTTTGAAATGTATGATTTGGATATCGTACCATCTTTGGATATTAAGCTGTTATTAGATAAATGACTTGCATATATTTTCTACCATGTTTCAGGTTGCCTTATCATTCTCTTAATGGTTTCATTTGCTTTACAGCCTCCATGAGTTTTTGATTCTAATTCTTACATTTGTTCTGTTCTCACACCAGTTCGTACTTTTTTTTTCTTTGAATAGAATGCTATACGACTTTATTCTGAGTAATTCCTTCAATGTTTTTAATATTCCTCCAGTTTCAAACAACAATAAATTCACTACAATAATTGGATACTCACCAAGAAGAAGTTGGATCAGAGGGAGAAAAACAGATTTAATTTAGATTTTAATTTAGATAAGATATTGATAATTTTCCCAGACTCTGGGTTACATGACTATCATTTTGAGAGGAAAGAAATCCTTCATTAATTTCCAATGTGATAAACAAACATCACAGTTATTCAAACTGCTTAAAAAAAAAAAACTTGCATGCTCTTCTTTTCTAAAAGTACCCAAGTTGAAGAATGCATTGATTTTATGAGTATAGAAATACAAGAAGACCAGAACAAATGAAAAGTTTTGCAAATTTGCACATACCAGATTAAGTAATATAGAATACAATAAAGATCAAATATTAGATAATTTAATTGAATGGAAGATAGTTGTAAATAGCAATGAATAGAAAAAGAAGGCGATTGCATTTAATTTAAAATCTTCAGTCAGGAAATCAAATGGAGTACACTTCCTCCTTTGTTTCCTTTCTTTCTCTTTTTTCTCTCCATATCTCTCCCTCTTTTCCCACAGCTTGATAAAGTTTTGACCTTTTTGTCCCACCCAAATTTAGGTTCCGGATGCCAAGTTGTTTAGAAAAAAATCTGTAGACCGTTAAAAAGTCTAGCATCCACTGAATTTCCAATCTTCCCAGAGCCCTCCCTTCCTTAAAATTATTTAAGGTACCCTGTATATTTTTCTTTCATTTTACTTCCTCTTTGAATCTCCCAAATTATAAACAACCAAAATATAAGTTGATAAATATCTTATAAAAATAAATGTAGGAAGCCTGATAATATATTACACAATTTGATGACTGTCTTGAGGAAAAATGTTTTATATGAAAAAGTAATCCCTATATATTAGTATTTCACAGACTAATATTTAAATATGTATTTGTGTATAATTGTATTCTAATGCCATTACATACAGATGTTAGATTTAAGAATGGTAAAATAACAAGATGTCCTAGATTTAATTGATTTAATACATTAAATACACTTGCAGTTCTAGGGAAGATATAAAAGTTGTTTTCCAGTATTGAGTTAGAGGACAACTAGAAAACTGTGTCAACTGTTATAAATATCTATGGCTATTAAAATTTCCACATTAGTAAAACTTAACATGGAGTTTAGGGATACCACAAAATAGTAATTAACTTTTTCTTGTCAAGAAATATTTCTAAATGAGCATTAAGTCTGTGGGACACAGGAGATACACTGGAAATCTATGACAATAGACCTATAACAAAAATAGATATAACAATGGATATATAGCTGCATAAACTAACACTGTTGTACTTATTAAAATAGAAATTTGTGAGAATAATATGCTTATATAAAAATACAAATGTTCAAAACACAATATTTTAAATATTTGATTGGAGCCATTGTAACGTGTCTCATTAAGATTAACTGATATCTCTAATTTGGCCATTATTTTAGTTTCCCTTGTATAGTATCCATGAATATTTTTTCTCTAAGAAACTAAAAAGCCCTCAGTGAAGGTGAAAGAGGAAAGTGAAAAAGCTGACTTAAAATTCAACATTCAAAAGCCTAAGATGATGGCATCTGGTAGCATCACTTCATGGGAAATAGATGGGGAAAAGTGGAAACAGTGACAGATTTTATCTTCTTGGGCTCCAAAATCACTTCAGGTGGTGACTGGAGCCACACTATGGAAAGACATTTGCTTCTTGGGAGAAAACAACATGGCAAACCTAAACAGTGTATTAAAAAGCAGAAACATCACTTTGCCAACAAAGGTCCATATAGTCAAAGCTATGGTTTTTCCAGTAGTCATGTACGGATGTGAGGGTTAGACCATAAAGAACACTGAGCACCAAAGAATTGATGCTTTTGAGTTGTGGTGCTGGAGAAGACTCTTGAGAGCCCCTTGGACTGCAAGAAGATCAAGCCAGTCAATCCTAAAGGACATCAGTCCTGAATATTCATTGGAAGGACTGATGCTGAAGGGGAAGCTCCATTACTTCAGTCACCTGATGTGAAGAACTGACTCACTGGAAAAGTTCTGATGCTCAGAAGGATTGAGGGCAAAAGGAAAAGGTGACAGCAGAGGAGGAGATGGTTAGATAACATCACTGATTCAAAGAAGGCAAGTTTGAGCAAACTCTGGCAGATAGTGAAGGACAGGGAAGCCTGGCACGCTGCCGTCCACAGGTTCAAAAAGAGTCAAAAATGACTTAACAACTGAGCAACAACAAAGATACCTAAAGCTGGAAAACAGAAGCCTAATGAAAAGGGATTTAAATTATGAAAAAGCATGAACACATACAAGAAGACGTTCAAATGTATAAGGAGTATCAAATGAGGTTGTTCCTCCTGCCCCTTTTGCTTTCAGTCTAGAAAACAAAGACTTTTCTCCTGAAGAGCAACAGATGAGCATGGAGGGTCTGAGGCATTGAGAGGATACAGTTTGATTGATAAGTGGCATGACCCAGATCCTACTGACAAATTTGGGACAAGGGGCCTCTGGCAGTCAGTGCACCCAGGCCATTCTCATCACAGACTCCCCTGCCCTGAGTAGAATTCCCAAGATCCAGAGAGTCTGTATCATTAATTACATCTGTAATCTTTTTTAGCCATTTAAAATAACATTTTCGTAGGCTCTGAGGTTTTTGTGGACATGGACATGTTTGTGGAGAGGCTTTAGTCTGACTACTATGCATGGCATTAAGAATGTGCCACAATAGCTTTTAGTCTAATTTCTGGACTTTGTTTTCCTCCTTTGTACAGTGTACTTCACTGTCTAAAGTTCTCAACAGTCTGGGAATTCTTTCACCACTTCTAATCTCCCCTAGTCTCTGAACTGACTGAAAAGTTCTGATAATGTGTGTCCCGTTTAAATCAAGGCCAAGTAGATATCAGCTCTAAAACGATGTTAAATTATCTGTATGCTCTACTTTAACTTATGGCTTTTGTTCTAACCATCTACAAATTCCTGAAATTCTAGACAAGATAATTTAGAAAACAAACAGTAATGATATGCAAAGTTTAAAAGTGTAAAAAGATTTCAGTATGAACTTTCAATACAATATCAGGAGGATAAAAGAAGTAAAACATGCCTTTGACTTCAAATAAAAGTAAGAAAAGTAATCAGAATACTGGCAGAATTCTGTTTATATTTTTTAGTTTTTTTTTAGTTTAATCTGAAAAAGTAATCTAGGGTTCTTTCTATTTCACTTGCTTTTAAAAATCAGATTCTTAGTATTATGAACAGGTATATTATCAAATATATCTCTTACCCAAAAAATGAAACAAAATTTTAAATGCAGGGATGCTTCTACATTTGAAATTAAAATTCAGAGAAGTATTGCCTCCTCATTTTTCTTTCTGCATACACAACAAAAGGAAGAAAAAGAGTTAATGATATTCAAAGAAAAGTAAAACTAAATTCAATTGAATATAAGTAATAATAGTAAATTTCTCTTATATTTACAATCCCTTGAGTTCTGCCCAAAGTTTCAGACTGTTTACTCATAGATGAAAATGTTTTATAACATGTTTAAAGATTGCTCTGATTTGACTAAAAACAAGAGTTGTAAACCTATCTCTTTCTTCTATAATTGATTTATCTCTAGAAAGTAATGTGATGCTCTTATCAGCTACTTTTTTAAACTTCTTGTCACTTCTCTAGTTTGAAGGTAGGATTAATCTTGTCTTGCTTTTGTATAATAGACTTTGACATCTGCTTTTCCATTATATAAAATATAGATTTCTGAGTACCAAGATACATTCTTACTTATACTCTTCCTATGGTATATTAAAGACTATGTTCCCACAATTGGGTTTAGGCTTAAAAATTCTGATATTAAAATACCAACAGGAGAGATTCATTAAATCTAATCCCTTTACTCCATCACAAGCTCCAAAACATATCTCCAGATTCATCTCCCTTTCACATTTCTAAACTCAAACCAGAAAAAGAGACACTGATGTACAGAACAGTCTTATGGACTCTGTTGGAGAGGGAGAGGGTGGGAAGATTTGGGAGAATGGCATTGAAACATGTAT
>NW_011495026.1:127134-128914 GCF_000754665.1 Bison bison bison | reverse complement strand
ACCAGTCCAGGTTCGATGCACAATACTGGATGCTTGGGGCTGGTGCACTGGGACGACCCAGAGGGATGCTATGGGGAGGGAGGAGGGAGGAGGGTTCAGGATGGGGAACACATGTATACCTGTGGCAGATTCATTTCGATATTTGGCAAAACTAATACAATATTGTAAAGTTTAAAAATAAAATAAAATTAAAAAAAAATAAATAAACTCAAACCATAAATAACTTTTCACCTCTCTCTGATCATGTGGAAAATTTCAAAATTGTATACCTTTCTCCATAATATTTATTTACCCTAAGTAACTTTTCTTCTAGTTTCCACATGAAAAAAAGTTTTTAAATAATAATATTCTCCTAACATCCTTCTTGACTCTGATTTCACATCATTCAAGGAAGCATGGAATAGTAAAAAATAATGGGTTGGCTTTGAATTCAACAGAATTGTTTGAAGAACAAATCTTGCCACACTGTAGGCAAAGGCAATGGGAAAGTTATGTAACAGATCCTAGGAATCATATCATTTCATTATTATTATTATTATAAACATCAATAATAGTTTATAAATAAAGTTCCTATAAGTTTTTTTTTTTCAAGTAAGATACACCACACTTGCCTCAGTGTTTGACTTGATAACAAAAAATATCTTCTTTTTGTACTTTGTAGGAGTGGTTTTGGGGAATAAAAAGAAATAATACTTTGGACATCCTAGCTTAGATGATACTCATAAATGTTAGCTTTTCTGCCTTAACATTACAGAAATAGAAATCAGAGTTGTTTTTTTCACAGTTCACTACAAATTTGTTTAGAGCACTATATTCAACAACCAACATTCCCATTCTTATTCTTGTTTTTGTTTGTTTGTTTTGTTTTTATTTATTTATTTTTTAATGTTATTTGATTTTTAAACTTTACAATATTGTATTGGTTTTGCCAAATATCGAAATGAATCCACCACAGGTATACATGTGTTCCCCATCCTGAACAACAAGAGCAACATTTACCCTGGTAAACATACTAGAGCATTTGCTAGTAGAAAGATAAGCGGGAGTCCTTGTCTACTAGATGTATTTGGCGGAATGTGCCTAATCTGCCTAGGAAGTTTGTAAATAAACCTGAAATTTATGGACTTGGACAATATACTGGCTGGAGAATATCAGATAGTTTTCTACATTATGGGATTTAATTGAAATTGTGCCACAACAGAAATTTTCTTTATCTTTAAACTATATCCCACACACATTGCTTTAATATTATATGTAAATCCAATCTAAAATTTATGTCCCAAGCAAAAGAGAAGACACATGTAACTGAATTGATGTTTTTGGACCTCTCTAAAAGACGACTGTTTGTGGTTTACTCTTGCCTATGTTCTTTGAATTATTAAATACTTCTTTGAATTATTATTAAGAAATAATAAATATTATTAAATTATTATTTATGAGCCTGGCAGGGTGCAATACAGTAGGTTGTAAACAGTTGGATACAACTGAAGCAACTTAGCATGCACACATATTTTTATATATATATATATATAATTTGATGAACTATGAACTGAGGTACATTACATTTTACAGGACACAGGGATCAAGACCATCCCCATGGAAAAGAAATGTACAATTGCACTCATTTCACACACTAGTAAAGTAATGCTCAAAATTCTCCAAGCCAGGCTTCAGCAATATGTGAACTGTGAACTTCCAGATGTTCAAGCTGGTTTTAGAAAAGGCAGAGGAACCAGAGATCAAATTGCCAACATCCGCTAGATCATGGAAAAAGCAAGAG
>NW_011495026.1:112121-127034 GCF_000754665.1 Bison bison bison | reverse complement strand
CTATTTCTGCTTTATTGACTATGCCAAAGCCTTTGACTGTGTGGATCATAATAAACTGTGGAAAATTCTGAAAGAGATGGGAATAACAGACCACCTGATCTGCCTCTTGAGAAACCTCTATGCAGGTCAGGAAGCAACAGTTCGAACTGGACATAGAACAACAGACTGGTTCCAAATAGGAAAAGGAGTACATCAAGGCTGTATATTGTCACCCTGCTTATTTAACTTCTATGCGGAGTACATCATGAGAAACGCTGGGCTGGAAGAAACACAAGCTGGAATCAAGATTGCTGGGAGAAATATCAATAACCTCAGATATGCAGATGACACCACCTTTATGGCAGAAAGCGAAGAGGAGCTAAAGAGCCTCTTGATGAAAGTGAAAGAGGAGAGTGAAAAAGTTGGCTTAGAGCTCAACATTCAGAAAACGAAGATCATGGCATCCGGTCCCATTACTTCATGGGAAATAGATGCGGAAACAGTGTCAGACTTTATTTTTGGGGGCTCAAAAATCACTGCAGATGGTGACTGCAGCCATGAAATTAAAAGACGCTCACTCCTTGGAAGGAAAGTTATGACCAACCTAGACAGCATATGCAAAAGCAGAAACATTACTTTGCCAACAAAGGTCCGTCTGGTCAAGGCTATTGCTTTTCCAGTGGTCATGTATGGATGTGAGAATTGGACTGTGAAGAAAGATGAGCGCCAAAGAATTGATTGATGCTTTTGAACTGTAAGAAGACTCTTGAGAGTCAATTGGACTGCAAGGAGATCCAACCAGTCCATCCTAAAGGAGATCAGTCATGGGTGTTCATTGGAAGGACAGATTCTGAAGCTGAAACTCCAATATTTTGGCCACCTCATGTGAAAGGTTGACTCATTGGAAAAGACCCTGATGCTGGGAGGGATTGGGGGCAGGAGGAGAAGGGGAAGACAGAGGATGAGATGGCTGGATGGCATCACTGACTTGATGGACATGAGTCTGAGTGAACTCCGGGAGTTGGTGATGGACAGTTAGGCCTGGCGTGCTGTGGTTCATGGGGTCGCAAAGAGTCGGACACGACTGAGTGACTGAACTGAACTGAACTGATATAAAATTGAAAAAAAAAATATGTCCAGTTCTTTCCCTCTCTAGAATCATGAAAGTATGAAGAATTATCTTTATATAAACCAGAGTTCTAACAAGTAGTGGACTTGTTAGTGGACTACTGATCCAGAGATTTCAGTGTTAAGTACTTTAAGAGTCGAGTTAGGGCCATGTAATGCTTTAAAATGTCTATGTGTGAGTGTATCTGGGAGTGTAATGAAATCAGTGGTGAAGATTTTTAACATGTCCTAGATACAAAAATAAGGGAAAATGTGTATTTAATAGATACCAATAGCTAGAGTATCTGAGTTATGATCTAGTTCCAATTTGCTCTTTTTAGAGATGATAAAACATAGTCTCAAAAACTGATCTTGCCTCAGGTCACACTCCTAGTTAGTTGTTGATGTTAGGCCAATATACTGCTATGTCAACTCTCATGCCAGTGCTCATCTTCTTGTATGGATTTTTTTAATGTAATTTTTTTTTTTTTTTTATGAGAGAAGTCATAATAAGTAGACATCAAATGGAATGACAGCTAGAAAGTAAAACAATCAGTATAGCTTGAAATTCAGATGTACTTTAGATAACAAAGCAAATAAAGGTTTGTGGCTCCAGTGTATATGTTGCCTTGCTTACTGTGTTGTCATATCCTGGAATTAAGCTATCTTATATTTTGTAATTTTTTTTCATGCATAAAAAATATTATCAGAAAAAATTTGTGGAAAAGATGATCCAGTGAGAACAGAATGACCCTTCTTGCTTTTCCTCAAAATAGACCAAAATCCCCTGAATGTAATTAAATATTTAAATATAATAACTGATGTAATGGAGACAAAATTACATATTTGTAGACAACATAAAGTACACATATTTTTTGACTGACACCTCAAGAGTTTCTATGGGAGATTAAAATGGCATTGGAATCTCTATAAATATGCAGTCCTTAAATGTGTGGAATTTATTGTTGTTTCATACAGTTTAAAAATAGTTTATCAAAATGTATAATGCATGAATATATTTCCCCCCTTAGTACCATGTAAAAAATTTCGGAGTTATCTGGTTCAGTTTAACTTTTACACACTTTTTTCCAAGATTAATTTCACATCATTTAAGGTCCTAATTTATTTATTTTTCAATCTGCATCTGCATCTCAGTGGCATTTCTTAAACATGGTATGGAATGACTGTGTTACTGAATCCACTGTGGTATGGAGATTGGGAGTTCAATTTTCAATAATGTAAATGCATTTCACACATACACCCTTACTAATTTAATTATAACAATTTATGTCAGTGTTCATTTTCCCCATTCATGACAAGTAATTAATAGTTGCCTCGATTTATTATTACAATTCAAAATTACACTTTCAAAATCCACATGGAAAGACTAATGCATGCTTCAGGACAGCTACAGCTGAGAGTAGATATTAAACTAAAATCCACTTCAGGTATATTTGCACCATAAACATTTCATGAAAGCACTTGAAGGAAGATAGGAATGATTCTTCTGTGTCCTGGGCAAGATTGCTCTTCTCAGATAACACCACTATATACAGTATTTATTGGCTTTTATACAGATCAGGAGGGTTGCCAACAAGATGTTGTTATTCTGACTGAATAACTCCAGCCGCAATTGACTATATAATGACTGCTTGAGCAAATGTGACAACGTTTTTTGGAGAACACAATGTTGAAAGCATTTGAGAGATTTAATTTTTAAGGGAAAAATGTGTACCTCATTTTGCTTGGGTTTTCAGGCAGTATACAAAAATTGAAAGTTAATATATGGCTTACATGGAAAAGTGAACCTACCAGAATCTAAAAGAGTCTATTTATATAGATTTATATTGAGGTATTATATTTTTATGTAGAACTTTAATTATTTTCATGATTAATTTTATTTCATATTTATACTATATTAAACTATATTTACACTAGATGCCATCATAGAATTTATATTTTTAGAGCAGTTTTAAGTTCAGAGCAAAACTTAGTGAAAACAGAGACTTCTCCACATAGCCCCTGCCATCATACATGTACTCTCTCCCACAATTAACTTGCCCACCAGGTACATTTGTGACAATTAATAACTCTACATTGATAAATCAAAGTACGAAGTTTAAGGTTACAGTTCACCCTTAGTGTTATATACTCCATGGGTTTGGGCAAATATTTACACAGTCTTAATCATAAGAATTGGAGGCTTCCCTGGTGGCTCAGAGGTTAAAGCGTCTGCCTGCAATGCGGGAGACCCAGGTTTGATCCCTGGATCGGGAAGATCCCCTGGAGAAAGAAATGGCAACCCACTCCAGCATTCTTGTATGGAGAATCCCATGGAGGGAGGAGCCTACCAGGCTACAGTCCACCGGGTCGCAAAGAGTCGGACACGACTGAGCGACTTCACTTTCACTTCAGTCATAAGAGTCAACACTGTGACTACATACATACATCTAAGTGAATGCCCTACACATAGCAGCAATGCATGATGATTACAATCTGGAATTTTACACAGATAAACTTCACAGTATTTTATACTGGCAAAGATTTCCTCATATCTGCAAAGAGGAATATTTTAATTCTGTATTTTTATTAAACAATGTGGAAATAGAGATAAATCCAATAACCATATAAAATTTCCTATATTTCTGATATAAAGAGTAACTTTCCAATAATTGAGTTTATCAAACCATCTCCTTTTGTCATAATTAACTGATTTTATTCATTAACATACTTTTCAAAGCCTTTTCTTGTTTTGTTCAAGAAAATAGACTACATTCTGGAAAAAGCACATTAAGTCTTAAACATGAAGAAAAGTTTAATGAAGATTTTGAAGGCAAAATAATCATATCATTTTAGAGTATATTGAAAGTATGAATTGTAAAATGTTTTTTATTATCTCAATGATGATATTTTCCCCAGAGTCTTTGGTATGTATTCAAGATATCTCAAATTGAAGATAATATCCCTATATTTATATTGTTGTAATATAAAAGGCATAAATTTTAAAATTATAGGTTAAATAACACACTTTGAAAGGTTGTGATAGAAATACTCATGAAATGTACAATAATAAAATTGTTTGGGCTTAATATATTATTCAAAGAAAATTTTTTATAAAAACTTCATTGTAGTTTGAGCTATCATGATGAAATTTAGAAAAGAACTTTGGAAAGCAAAGTAACCTAGAAAGAATTAGAAATCCCCAATGCATAAAAAAAGAAAACATATTTTAGTGCTTTTTTAAATTAAGAAATCAAAGAGATTTACATTAAGCATAATATTAGCAAAAAAAAATATTCAGCTTGATGAAGGAAAATGTAAAGAAAATGGCAGTCAAAAGGACATTGCCCTGCTAGATTAAAGTTAGTGAGAATAAAACTTTAAATAAAGTCTTTAGCAATTAAATAACTTTTCACAAATTATTGAATGTCAAATGTCTCTAGGGTCTCAAATTGGTTAGTTCATACCAAGCTGAGTCAAATACACAATCATATGTATGCTTCCTTGATTGATTAGTTATTAGAATTTATTCTTATAAGTAGAACCAAAGTGCTGGTTTAGTTAAATACATGAGGCAAACAACTATGTTCTATCATGTATCTGTGGCTATGACTGAGTAGTGAACACAAAATGTGGGAGGATAAGAAGAAATATGAGTACATTTTTGGTAGGAATCTTATTTTTCTAAACTACCCTTTATTAGAATGAGGCTATAAAATTCTCACACGAGTTAATTTTCAGATGTGTTTTAGCTTTCCATTTTAAACTCAGAAAATTTTTGAAAATATGGAACTATATTAGTGAATAGTCCGCATTGTCCTGTGGTGTGTTTTCCTTTTCCATTTTTGATATCATGTAAAAATTAAGATGTATTTTTATTTTTTATCTTTGATTTGTTTCTTTTTAATTTTTATTATTTTTTAATTGGGAGGATAATTACTTTACAATGTTGTGATCTCTGCCATACATTGTGAATCAGTCATAAATATAGATATATATATATGTATATATATACACACACACACCCCCTCGCTCTAAGAGGTATTCAAATACCTCACAGCTGCATTTCCCCAGTTCTCCATCTGGCCCCTTCCCCTTTTCTATAGCACCTGGCCTCTTTCAGTCTTCCCTCTCAGTCCTTTACCCTCCAGCTAAAGTCTTGGGTGACATGTCTAAGGCAGGTCCTTAGTCAATAAAGCAAAAGTAGATGTTTTTCTAGAACTCTGTAGCTTTTTCAATGATCCAGCAAATGTTGGCAATTTTTTGGAAAAGCTGATTGTTAAAAGGCCTGTAGAAACAATTCTAATTAACAAATGTATGTATTTATTTTGAGAAAGTAAGTGCCAAATATTAGCCATTTTAAAGGGAGTTATGTAAGCCAATAATTTTTATACTTGTATAATTTTTGATGAATTACCAGAAAGTGGCATTGTGGTAACACTATTGTAAACATGTCTTTTAAAGTAATGATTTGTGAGAACTGTGCTCAAAAGTATTGTATATATAAATTTCTTTTATTATTTTTAAGGTTGTTCAAATTTAAAGACTAAAAATAGTTCTGTAATTTCACTCATTCTTTAAAATTTAAAACATTAAAATTTAGAGAACAAAATATTTGGGCAATCATTGTAGAAAGTGTGAATCTGATAGTTTATTAGAACCTCAAGTAATTTAGAGAAGTAAATAATTTATATAAGCTATGTTAAATTTTATTTCATATACTGTCACATATTTAACAAAGATAATTATATACATGCACAATTACTTAAATGTGTGTATATAGAAATATATTCACATTTTATGATTGCTAAATCCTTATTAATAACCAAAGAAAAATGGATATTTCTTTAAATATTTCATGAGTTAATGAAATAACGGATTTCCCTGGTGGTTCATATGGTAAACAATCTGTCTGCAATGCAGCAGACCCAGATTCAGTCCCTGGGTTGGGAAGATCCCCTGAAGAATGGAATGGCTACCCATCCAGTATTCTTGCCTAGAGAATTCCATGGACAGAGGAGCCTAGTGGGCTATGGTATATGGAATTGTAAAGAGTAGGACACAACTGATTGACTAACACTCAATGAAATGATAAATACCAAATCTAATCAAAGTTTTTTATTCAATTCACAATCTGCTGCATTCTACAATCCTTTCTGAAGAAAGATAAAGATAATGAGTTTCAGAGTGAAATGGGTTTTCAATAGGGAGATTAGTCTGGCACTATTAGAAAAAGGGATTTATATTTTGCAAATACGTTGATTTTTACAACTGGTATCTCATGATAGGCATGTTCATTCAGTCAACTCCTATGTTAACTGAGTCACTAAAATGTAAATTAAACAAGCATTTAAACTTTTGAGTTTAAAATAACTGGTAAATACATTAAAAAACATATTTTCTTTAGTAATAAAATTAGACAACAAACTAGTTTGGGTAAAAAAACAAACAAAGTTAATGAGTAATATAGCATAAGCAATGATTTTATTGAAGACATTCTATGCAAAGATAAGTGTCATGTTATAGTTATCTAGTTGATTAAAAGCAGGCTTAACATTTAATATTGAATATTGATATGTCTCAAAATTAAGGTTGGTAACATTTCCTGAAAATCTAATTATTGTTGTAGCAGTTCTTAAAATTATATAAAACTCCTGTCACATAAAGTTTAGTATTGCGGTTGATGCTATTTTCCAATGAATTTTATTCAACCACTGTTTACACAGTGACATTTTTTCAATTCATGTTTGAGTTTTCTAAGTTTTGGTCATTTGTCCCTCAGTTGACAGTGTTACTTCAGTGGATTTAGAGGTTTCTCTTCATTGTACTCTTTCTCTGAAATGTTTTGGCTCTCAAAAGGTTTTCCCAGTGGTGTTTGTTGAATCAGACGTCATTTTAAAGTTCACAAATAGTCCTTAAGGTGTACTGTGATTAAACAGTGCATAATTGACAGCATAGTTAAAGTAACAAATCTCATATATCTATTTATTGATCTCTTTTTCATACTTCATTTTTAAATTTCTTAACCCTAACATGTATATTCCAAATTTTTCTATCCTCAAAGTGTTTTATGTCCTCAAAGTGTTTTCTTCATCAGGATATATGAATCAGATTTTTTTTTTCCTAATAGGTTCTGATAAACATATTTAGAACAAAGCTGAACATTTGCTAACTTCTGGTGATTTCTTTGATCCAGATGATGTACTAATTATGCCTTTACCTTTAGGCACAAAATCTTAAGAGTTAGTTCATAATAAAAAGTTAAGCCAGTGTGCCAGGTGGCACCAGTGGTAACGAATCCACCTGTTGATGTAGGAGATGCAAGAGATTTGGGTTCAACCCCTGGTACAGGCTAGATCCTCTGGAGTAGGAAACGGCAACCCACTCCACTGTTTTTGCTGGGAAATTCCATAATAAAAGTTAATTCATAAATTTTATTTGCCAAAGATTTAAATAGCAACTGCCTATATACCAAACTTAGGCTAAGTATTGTATTGGGTTGGCCAAAAAGTTTGTTTGGGCCAATGAACTTTTTGGTCAAACCAATGTATATAAATATACACAGCCTAAATATTGACTCTCTTCAAAAAGCAGTCTATTGAGAGAAATAAGTGTAAAGAGATGAGTAGAAAATATTAAACTTTCAGAACACTTATAAATAGTATATTATGTGAGTACCTAAAACCCAAACTTTTGGAATATGTAAAGGAGAATAGTTTTAAAGAGATCAGGATAATAGCTTTAGGAATCACATCTTCACAATTGTTAGGTAGAAACTTGAAGGTGATTGAAATTACCATTCACAGAGATAAAGCGTAGCAAATATTAAAAAGCCTGGACTCTGGTAGGAAGCAACATTGATTTAAATCTTATTGTAAGTCCATTCTGTGAGTAGTAAGTCCATTCTGAAATTTTTCTCAACCTTATGGCCCTTTCATGTACTCACAATAGATTATCAGAAGTGACCTACCAGGCAATCCATAGGGTAGCAAATGACTTATTTGTGCTGTATTGAAAAATCCTTGCCAAACAAAGATAAGGAAAAACTTTAATGAGCAGAAAGACCTCTGTTTCTTCCCAACTGTCAACATGAAATTCAAAAGAAAGTGAGTTGCTCTTAATGTTTTAGTTGCTGTTATGTTTTGATAAGGTGTGGGACTTGGAAAGGACTTCCCAGGTGGCACAGTTGTAAAGAATCGGCCTGCCAGTGCAGGAAATGCAAGAGAAATGGGTTTGATCCCTAGTTCGGGAAGATGCCTTGGCATAGGAAAGGGCACCCGCTTCAGTATTCTTGCCTGGAAAATTCCATGGACAGAGGAGCCTGACAGGCTATATAGGGTCGCAAAGAGTCGGACATGGACTGAGCATGCACACACAGGGCATGGAAATGCAGACAGAAAGTTTCATATAGATGAGGTCTCTAGTAGAAATCCAAGAATTATCTGTTGTGATTGTTATAATTTATTATGTTTATTATTCTTAATACTATTATATTTAATAGGGAAATGGGCTTCCCTGGTGGCTCACAGCTAAAGAATCTGCCTGCCAATGCAGGAGACACAGATTTGATCCCTGTGTCAGGAAGATCCCCTGGAAGGAAACCGCAATCCACACCACTATTCTTGCCTGAGAGGAATCTGGTGGGCTATAGTCCATGGGATCACAAAACAGTTGGACATTACTTAGCAACTAAACAAGAACAAATGCAGTTAAAATAATAATCGATTCTACAGAGCTGTTTTGAATCATGAATAAATTTCCAGTTCCAGTCTCCATATGACCCAGTATTTACTATATTAGTGTCTCCTCTCAGACATGATGGTGCACACAGGCCACTTCCCAGTAGGTGTGATTTCCGGCTACTTTTAATAGTTGGCAAAGTTTCGTCTTGTCAAAGAACTTCTTGTTTTCCATTTTAAAAATGTGTATCAGTAAAATAAGCATCCCTTCATCCTTTATTAACTGAGCAACCAGAAATGCCTAGTGAACACAGGGAAGGGCTTGGTGAAAAGAATGAGGGTTCAAAATGATTATTGAGAGAATATTGAAGACATACACAAATTAAGAAGATATAAATAAATTATTAGATAATGCTATTTTAGTCTATGAATTTCTAGTTCTAGAAAATGTGTTCTTAATTATTGAATGAAATTATGATTTTGCTTATTTAATAGTAATTTATATATATTTTCAATATGTAGCAAAACTAATTTCAAGAGAAGTGAATCATGGCTTGACCACCTTCCTGTGTGATAGTCAACATGAGATTTTTACAGTGTTTCAGTAATTTATTGCTGTTCTTGTTTACATCTCTGGAAAATTATTTTATATGTAAACTGATATAGTCACTGCTTGTTTACAGAATACAGAACCAAACTGAAAAGTGATTCTCACTGTGGATATTAACAAAGCAAATTTTCTCTGGATTTTTAAAAGTTAATGGGTAGGAACAAGAAAGTTTTTATTAAGCATACACCATACATGTACTATCAAAGTGAGGCTATGTAATACTGATTTAACAAATATTTATGAAAATGTACAATACTTCAGACACTATTGTTGGCTATTGGAATTGTAGTAATACTATTGTATTATCCACTGGTTTGCCAATCTTAAAATAACAAAAAATAATATGTAGGCAATAAGTGGAGTTTCTCCAACTGCAGATACTGATATGCCGATGCTCTGATATCAATCAGAATATTTATACAGTCTAGATTCATAACTTTAACATGTTTCATGTTTAAACACTACCCTTAAATAATGGTTTTACTTTTTTTTTTCCCTTTGTTATGTTTTTTCTCCTTAAAAAAAAAAAGAAAAGAAATTTGATTCTCTAAGCTTGTTCATTGATTAGCTTTAGGAAAAATGAGTTTTCTGGTTTTAGGGCAAAGCAGAAGACTCATTTGTTAAATTAGGCATTTACCTAATGGATATAGGAGGATCAGCAAGATTAAGGTCATGGATCTTTTCTTGTTGTCAGATAATGTGTTAAATAAAATCAAAGGGATGATAAACAAGGGTAATTGCAGAGAAAAGCATTCCCTTAGGGTTCAATCAAGAAAACTTCTAAAATGTAAATTTTCAGAGTAAACACAAAATATTCTCTAAGGTAGACAATAAGGGCAAAGGAGAATTATTTTCAAGGAATTAAAATATCTTCAGTATTTTTAAGAAAATGGTAAATGTTATTTATGATAGAATTTTGATCTATGAATACATTTACAGATGATTAGTAAAGCTATTTTGGAAAAAACCAAGCTACTTTTATGACAAACAAAGTAATATCTGTTTTATTAAGACAAATCAAAATGGCATATTAGTATAGAGATATAGAAAAAGTGCAAATTAACAGAACTTAATAAATTTAGAAAGGTGGAAGAAGAAGAAACATAATTCAACCAGATGAAAAACAGATTTGAATTATTTTGTCTTTAAAAACACATAGGTAAGCATACAAAAGAATCCTTGAAATTCTTGCCTAAGTGAAAAACAGAAAGGGTGATGAAGTGTAAGAACTAGAAAATACAAAAAAAAATGTTGCTTTATAGATAATTAGATCAGTATAACAACACTAAGTCAGAACATACAATGTTTTCTGGAGAAAAATTATTTTACTAAGAAATTATAGGTTCAAAATCTAAAATTAAAATCACAAGCAATAAACAAAGATAGACTAAGATTAAAAAGACAAATAAATATTGGCATTTTCATGCAGTGAATTAGTATAATTTGATGTAACAAAAATTGGGGGGTGAGGTTTTAGACCAGAAACTTATTATTATAGTTAAATAAATCCTATTGTAAAAACAGTAAATAAGCTTGTTAATTGTGCTACTTTATTTCTAGATTATAAAGTTGAAATCAAAGGAGGGCAGATAAAAATATTTTTAGAGTAGTTTATAGAATTGAAAAACTAATCATTAAGTTTAAATTTAAGGCTGGGTATGTTATTTTTACTTGCCTTTTATTTTTTGCTCCATTACTCTACAGTTACTTTTTATATATACTGTAGTTTTTTCTTTCCCAAACTGACATTAAAAACTAAGATGTAGTTCCTTATGTCAACAAGGCACAAAAATTTACATTGATTAATATATACTTGATAAACTGGTATTATTTTAATGAGGTTTAATATTATTATTGATCTCTGGTTCCCTGATTCCAATTAAAACCATTAACATAATCAGGAATGAGAGATCAAATTGCCAACATCTATTGGATCATCAAAAAAGCAAGAGACTTCCAGTAAAACATCTAATTCTGATTTATTGACTACACCAAAGCCTTTAATTGTGTGGATCACAACAAACTGTGGAAAACTCTTAAAGAGATGGGGATACCAGACCACCTGACCTGCCTCCTGAGAAATATTCATGCAAGTCAAGAAGTAACAATTAGAACTGAACATGGAACGACAGACTGGTTCCAAATGAGGAAAGGAGTACATCAAGGCTGTATATTGTCACCCTGCATATTTAACTTATATGCAGAATATATCATGTGAAATGCCAGGATTGAAGAAAGACAGGCTGGAATCAAGATAGCCAGGAAAATATCAATAACCTCAGATATGCAGATGACATCACCCTTATGGCAGAAAGCGAAGAGAAACTAAAGAGCTTCTTGATGAAAGTGAAAGAGAGTGAAAAAGTTGGCTTAAAGCTCAACATTCAGAAAATCAAGATCATGGCATCTAGTCCCATCACTTCATGGCAAATAGATGGGGAAACAGTGGAAACAGTGCGAGATTTTATTTTTCTGGGCTCTAAAATCACTGCAGATGGTGATTGCAGCCATGAAATTAACAGATGCTTACTCTTTGGAAGGAAAGTTATGACCAACCTAGACAGCATATTAAAAAGCAGAGACACTACTTTGCCAACAAAGGTCTGTCTAGTCAAGGCTATGGTTTTTCCAGTGGTCATGAATAGATGTGAGAGTTGGACTCAAGAAAGCTGAGCGCCAAAGAATTGATGCTTTAAACTGTGGTATTGGAGAAGACTCTTGAGAGTCCCTTGGACTGCAGGGACATCCAACCAGTCTATTCTAAAGGAGATCAGTCTTGGGTGTTCATTGGAAGGACTGATGTTGAAGCTGAAACTCCAATACTTTGGCCACCTGATGTGAAGAGCTGATTCATTTGAAAAGACCCTGATGCTGGGAAAGATTAAAGAAAGGAGGAGAAGGGGATGACAGAGGATGACATGGTTGGATGGCATCACAGACTCAATGGACATGGGTTTGGGTGGACTCCCAGAGTTTATGATGGACAGGGAGGCCTGGCATGCTGTGGATCAAGGGGTCACAAAGAGTCAGACATGACTGAGCGACTGAACTGAACTGAAAGAGATTAAATGTCTGGGCATACTTGAATATGATTTTCATCATAATACTTTGTAGTAAGATATTTTGTAAATACTTCTATAGTATATCAGTTCAGTTCAGTTCAGTCGCTGAGTCGTGTCTGACTCTTTGTGACTGCGTGACCGCAGCACGCCAGGCTTGCCTATCCATCATCAACTCCCGGAGTCCACCCAAACCCATGTCCATCGACTCGGAGATGCCATCCAACCATCTCATCTTCCATCATCCCCTTCTCCTCCTGCCCTCAATCTTTCCCAGCATCAGGGTCTTTTCAAATGAGTCATCTCTTCACATCAGGTGGCCAAAGTATTGGAGTTTGAGCTTCAACATCAGTCCTTCCAATGAACACCCAGGATTGATCACCATTAGGATGGACTGGCTGGATGTCCTTGCAGTCCAAGGGACTCTCAAGAGTCTTCTCCAACACCACAGTTTAAAGCATCAATTCTTTGCTGCTCAGCTTTCTTTATAGTCCAACTCTCACATACATACATGACCACTGGAAAAACCATAGCCTTGACAGGATGGACCTTTGTTGGCAAAGTAATGTCTCTGCTTTTTAATATGCTATATAGGTTGGTCATAACTTTCCTTCAAGGAGCAAGCGTCTTTTAGTTTCATGGCTGCAATCACATCTGCAGTGTTTTTGGAGCCCAGATAAATAAAGTCAGCCACTGTTTCCACTGTTTTCTCATCTATTTGCCATGAAATGATGGGACCGGATGCCATGATCTTAGTTTTCTGAATGTTGAGCTTTAAGCCAACTTTTTCACTCTCCTCTTTCACTTTCATCAAGAGGCTCTTTAGTTCTTCTTCACTTTCTGCCATAAGGGTGGTGTCATCTGCATATATGAGGTTATTGAGATTTCTCCCGGCAATCTTGATTCCAGCTTGTGCTTCCTCCAGCCCAGCTTTTCTCATGATGTACTCTGTATATAAGTTAAATAAGCAGGGTGACAATATACAGCCTTGACGTACTCCTTTTCCTATTTGGAACCATTCTGTTCTATGTCCAGTTCTAACTGTTGCTTCCTGACCTGCATACAGGTTTTTCAAGAGGCAAGTCAGGTGGCCTGGTATGCCCATGTCTTTCAGAATTTTCCAATTTATTGTGATCCACACAGTCAAAGGCTTTGACATGGTCAATAAAACAGAAATAGGGTTTTTTTCTGGAGCTCTCTTGCTTTTTTGATGATCCATTGGATGTTGGCAATTTGATCTCCGGTTCCTCTGCCTATTCTAAAACCAGCTTGAACATCTGGTTCTCGGTTCACAGTTCACGTATTGCTGAAGCCTGGCTTGGAGAATTTTGAGCATTACTTTACTAGCATGTGAGATGAGTGCAATTGTGTGGTAGCTTGAGCATTCTTTGGCATTGCCTTTCTTTGGGATTGGAATGAAAACTGACCTTTTCCAGTCCTGTGGCCACTGCTGAGTTTTCCAAATTTGCTGGTATATTGAGTGCAGCACTTTCACAGCATCATCTTTTAGGATATGAATTAGATCAACTGGAATTCCATCACCTCCACTGGCTTTGTTTGTAGTGATGCTTTCTAAGGCCCACTTGACTTCACATTCCAGGATGTCTGGCTCTAGGTCAGTGATCACACCTTAGTGATTATCTGGGTCATGAAGATCTTTTTTGTACAGTTCTTCTGTGTAGTCTTGTCACCTCTTCTTAATATCGTCTGCTTCTGTTATTCCCTCTCGTTTCTGTCCTTTATTGAGCCCATCTTTGCATGAAACATTCCCTTGGTATCTCTAGTTTTCTTGAAGAGATCTCTAGTCTTTCCCATTCTATTGTTTTCCTCTATTTCTTTGCATTGGATGCTGAGGAAGGCTTTCTTATCTCTCATTTCTATTCTTTGGAACTCTGCATTCAAATGGGTATATCTTTCCTTTTCTCCTTTGCTTTTTGCTTCCCTTCTTTTCGCAGCTATTTATAAGGCCTCTTCAGACAGCTATTTTGCTTTTTTCCATTTCTTTTTTTGTATATCCTCCACCCTATATTTGTTGTGACTTTTATTTTTTTTTCAAGATGGTTTTCCTATTTATTTTTTTTAAAAAGTCCAGAATGGATCAAAAAGAACACTCATCAAGGACACAGGTGCCAGACATAAGGCCAAAGGGTAGCTAGGAAAGTTTGCCTTCAGAAAATTTGGGCGACTTGTGTTTTAAAAGCTGGATCTAACAAATAGTTAGCTCAGTTTTCTTTTGATCTAGCTTTCCCTGCTCCTCCTCCCAACATGGCACAGCTGGCTTGCTTTGCAAGGCCTCAGTTGAGGAATTCCACATACACACAGGCTGGTACAGCAGTACTCAGGTCACTAGAAGGATCTCATCACCTTGTGGTTTCATTCCAGACCCAACTGTCTTCACTGTGTGAGATTTCACCTCTTGAAAATATGGCTGCTGCTGCTGCTAAGTCGCTTCAGTCATGTCTGGCTCGGTGCAACCCCA
>NW_011495026.1:87913-111987 GCF_000754665.1 Bison bison bison | reverse complement strand
ACTGCAAAAACACAGTAGAAGACTGAAGTTTGCCCGTTTCAGCTCAGGAAATCCCTTCACTCCCAAGCACGTTGTCCTTTCAACTCCAAAGTTTTCTGCTGTTACTGTTTCTCCTCCTTTTGATTGTCCTTTTGCTCCCCAGTGCCAGAGCTTCCAGAGCCTTCTCGCTCTGATGCCATCTTTTTGTATGCCATTTCGAAAAGCTTCAATGATGCTTGCTGAAGGGAAGATGCCGCCTGCCTTATGTTTTAGCCTGTTTCACTGTCTTTCTGAACAAGGAGCTCCCTCATTTTGGAGATCTCTTCTTTTAGCTTGTTGCATTCATCAGCAGGCAGTTGGTCCTTGAATTCTTCCATCTTGGTCTCTGTGTCATGGATGATTCCTTCAGCCATATTAACTGCTTCAACTCGTTCCTTCTTTTGCCGGTCTTCGTCAGCATACTTCTCTGCATTTTAAACCATATTTTCAATATCATCTTTGCTTAATCCACCAGAAGACTGAATCACAATCTGCTGCTCGCATCCTGTACCCTTATCTTTAGCAGAAACATGTACAATCCCATTGGCATCAATGTCAAATGTAACTTCAATCTGAGGGACTCCACGAGGGGTTGGGACTTTTAAAATGCTTATTTTTAAGGTAAAATTTTGTTTAACATGAAGGTTATTTATTGTGTAGCATATTATTTTTTCTTAATGCTTATACATCATAAAATGAATTAGGGAAAAGTATAAGGAAGAAAATACTTCTGCAGGTTTTTTCCAAATTACCATTATAGTGTGGTTCTTTTCCTAATCTATTTCTTTAATTACATCTGAGTGCCCTCGGGTTCTTGAAGATCTTTAGCAATCACAGTTCATTATGGTGACAGTTTTTATCTTGTGTTGATTATCAGATAATTTTGGCTGTGATGGTATAGTGCCCTTCAGTAATGTTTGCACAACATTTTTATAAATATTAAAAAAACAGAAAATTCTTATATTTTGTACTTGGTTGGAGAGGTTGAAAATATTTCTTCATATTCTTGTTCTCTTCAAAATCTAGGACTATTACATTGAATTTGTTCATATCCAAATTTCACAAATGCTAAACTAATCATCGGTTTCAGACCTCTGTTTAGTAATATAGTGATCAGAAATCCCGTTCATTTGTCAATTTTATTTATGACTACAATAAGAATCTCCAAAATTGCATTTATCTACCCTTTCAGTCTCCAAGTTAGAGGAGTTCCTCTACCAACTAATTTTTTATTCATTTGCTTACTCTGGGAGCTAAAGTGGTCTTATATTTGAAAAGGTGTGCATTATAGGAAAAGAAGCTAAATATTAATAATTTTCTAGCATATTAAAAGAACAATGTCAAAAATCTATGTAGATCCAATTTCTAAATAATAAGTAAGTGAAATGAATGCTTACAGAATTTTTGGTTTCTGTTATCACTTAATTTCCATCAATTAAAAAAATGGTTTCTGTTGACTTTTATTTATCATGAAGTGATAAGTAATAAGTAAAATAAATAAAAGTCTGTCTTTCTGTAGCTATAAGAGACCATGGGGAGTTAATTTTTTAATGTAAATTTTAAAAATGAGAGGGTCTTAAAAGTTATTTATTACTGGATGTAGGTGTTGGTCAACAACAAAGAATAGGTAGTGGTGTTTTAGTGGCTAAATCATGTCTAACTCTTTTGTGACCCCATGGACTGTAGCCTGCCAGGCTCTTTTGTCCAAGAAATTTCCCAGGCAAGAGTATTGGAGTGGTTTGCTATTTCCTTCTCCAGAAGATCTTCCTGAACCAAGGATCTAACCCAAGTCTCCTGCATTGGCAGGAGATCTCCTGCATCTCAAGTGGATTCTTTACTGCTAAGCCACCAGGGAAGCCTATCTTCTATTGGATATAGACTTTCTATGTATGTTATTTAGTAAATTGGTTGAGTGGTACATAAATTAGTACAGAATTAGTATAATCATTGAACTAATATGTACATTTTTAGTTAATGTACCCAATAACAGTAATGGTCTCTATTATAAATTCAGCTTTAAAAACTCCTTTTTATTAAAAGAGTTTAAAGAACACAACTCATGAAGGGCACATCTGAGATTCCAACAAATGTTTATCTGATTTTAAAAATCATAAAATCACAATGTTATCCCACTATATCATACTGCCTTTTGGCAATGAATTTTCCACTTGAATACTGATAGGCAACAAATTTGGACAGTCTCATTGGTTCATTTTCTTTCTCTGACAGCTGAACAGAGAATTGATTCAGAAGGTCCTCGTTAGCTAAACAGGGTGACACCAGCCACCAGGCTTCAGAGGCTCCCCTTCTCTAACAAAGCACTCCATAGCCAGGAGTTTTCATCATTACATGATCACAGAGCTCTTTGTTCCCTTTCTTGCAGATAGATGTATAAAGCCTTACTGGGGATGGGAATGAGAATTAGCCAAAAATAATAAGCCTGGCTCCTTTTATGAGCCAGCTCAAGTTATGCCTAGCTGGAAATAATGGGACAATGACTTGTCTCTACTACTTCTCTGCTTGTATATTTTCCCCCAGTTGGACACTTTGTCATGTGGCATTAGAAATGTATGTTTTGGACTCATTTGACTATCAAAAATTTAGGCACATGTCTCAAATGCAGTGCATGATAACTTTCTCAAGTGTATTCCAGATACAATGTATGGTAATGTTCAATAAGAATGATAAAATCTATGAGAATAGATATGCTTACATAGATATCATATTTGTAATTTATTATTTCATTTATTTCCCACATTTTTATCACTGAATTCCCTTGGCCATATAAAGGTAAAATGCATCATTTCTATCTTCACAAGGTTTGCAATCTAGTAAATACACAATATGTACAAACAAAATAATTTAGTCACAATAATGGAGATAGAAGACGATGGAAATTGGTAGCATCATTGAACATTCATCTTAAGCAGACTATTTTCCTCCTAGATTTCTGGTTTTCAATTGTCTGAATAATAGAGTCCCTGAGACTATGGATCATGAGAGAGAGAGAGTGTGACTGGAATAGAGTAGAGGTGGGAGGGGGTGACCAGTTAACCTTTTATATAACTTTAAGTGACTCTGGACCACTTGAAAATGACTGGCATGACTGAATTGTACGGTTGTACAGGTTATGCAGTTGTTTGGAGATATTAGGGTATAAGTAGTCTATTTGAAGCTATGTGTATATAGGAAATTGTCCTGGTAGAGAAAAAGCACATGAATATTTCAGAGATAAACTAAGGAAAGTCGTAAAAAAACTAACACGTACAGCCTGACTGTCAAAGATATCAAAAGAGGAAAGTTTCAGTAAAGCAAGAATGGTTAGATATGTTAAGTTCCCCAGGGAGGTCCGTCAAAAAACAAACTGAAATATGTGCATAGTTTTAATAATGTGCATCATGTATTTCACTTTTTTTTTTTCATGGTTTTCTGGGGGTTTTTGCTTGTTTTTGTTTTCCACTAGGATTTATAGGAATATCAGGCCAGTCTGGTGGTATTCTATAGACTGAGGAAGAGTGGAATATCTGTTGTCTCTTTGCATAGTTCATGGAGAGAATGAGCATATGTCAGAAACCATGAGCTGAAAGTAAACCAATATTAAGTGCAGAGGGAACAGTCAAATATGAGGTTGCCATGACAAGACTCTGATCTCTGTAAATATAGGATTCAGTGATACTTATGGAACCCTAGTAAGATTCTTTTTAAAAAAATCTCATAAATCAGCAAATAATAAGCATAAAAAGAAGCAAAGCCTCTTTCAAAATTCATGGGATGACAGATAGGAATCATAGCAGTTTTTAATGAAATATTGACATCAGTTTGTGTCTATATCTTGGGTAAATGGCTAAGAAGTATGATTCACTGAGAAAGAAAGAGAGAGAAAGAGGGAGGGAAGAAGGGTTGGACAGAGAGAAAGAGCTGGATTAACCATTTGGCTCATGAAGTATGGGGGGCTGCTAAGTTTATAGGGCAGGCCAGCAGGCAAGATACTCAGGCAAGATTTCTGTTAACAGTTTTGAGGCAGAATTTCTTCTTCTTTGTGAAAACTCAATTTTTGTCTTTAAGGCCTTCAACTGACTGAATTAAATCCACTGACTTTATTGAAGGTAACTTCCTTTTAATTAAGTCAACTGATTCCAAATAATCACATCTGTGAAATACCTTCAGAGCAACATCTAGTGTTTAATTAGTGACCACAGTCCAGCCAAGTTGACACCTGAGACTGTCATACTGAGATTTGGTTTTGCTGTTTCATAAATGAAGATCTTGAGCAAGATATCAGCAAGTCTAGGTGTTAATTATATCATCAGTAAAGTAAATATGGAGTAGAACTTTCCTCATGGGGCTACCTTAATTGTGTATATACATAAGGACTTAAATGCTTAGATCAGAATAAGTAATCAGTGTTGTCTATCATTCACCTTTACAACTGAAACCATGTTTCCTAAACTAGAACACTGCCCCAAGTAGAGTCGTTGTACATGTCTCTTTGAAACTGGCTATGACTGGACGTGAGTCTGAGTGAACTTCGGGAGTTGGTGATGGACAGGGAGGCCTGGCGTGTTGTGATTCATGGGGTCGCAAAGAGTCGGACACGACTGAGCGACTGATCTGATCCGATGACCAAAGGGATAATTAGACACACGACAGTGTTTAAATATTTTCAACATTAACCCAAAAAAATGAGAATAACCATTTAGTACATGAAATGCCAAAAATTATAGCAATGCAAAAGAAATCAGAAAAACAAATAAATAAGAACAAAAGCAGAAATAAATGAATTTGAAAAGAATAAATAAGAACTGATAAATATAGCAGCTGCCTTTCCCAAAAAAAAGAATAAAATTGTAATGTGTTCATTGTTATTAATTATAGGAAATAGGAATACACAGAAACAAAAATGATGAAAAAGCTGAATACACAGAAGAGAGTGATAAACATTAAAGCGATACATAACTCTATGGTGATAAAATATTCAAATATAATGAAATGGATATTTTTCAAACTGTGCCTAATTCATCAAAATTGTCAAAAAAAAGAGGAGAAAAACTGGAGCTGTCCAATAACCATAAGAGAAACTAAAGCACATTCAACATAAAATAAATTAGTATCAAAAATATGCTGAACTTATAGTGCTATCTCTTTAAAAGACTATTTGTAACTCCATTAAAATGTGATTCTTTATTTCCTTAATGATGAAGGAGAGATGTGCCTCACATGTAATCAATAAATTAGCTGGCTCTGAGAACCAATGTGATTATGAATTTGTCAACAGAGAAAGGTTAAAGGTCTTGATGAGCAGAAACGTTGTTTGATTTGCTTCCTTTACTTTCTATAGATTTGTGTCCCTTAGATGCCATGTAGTTGAAAGGCATACTCATTTTTTAAATGTTTACTAATATTGCTCCATTTTGGTAATTGACAAATGCTTTCAATAATTTTGTGGTTCATTCAGTCATGAACTCCAGTACAATGCTTTTTAGACCAAATTGCTCTAACAGAGATTTTAATAGCTCAACCATTACTTTTAATGGCCATTAAGGTTTGGAATTTTGTCAACAAACTTATCAAGTATACTCAACAATAATATATAATCAATAAGTTCAAGTAGATATTTAGTAAGCCTTTTCTTTACTAAAGTATAATTTTTTAAATTTTCATATGAAGTGTCTCTAAATTTATCTAGTTAAAAGATATTTAAATGTTTGAATTTTGATTATTTAAAATATAATAAAAGATTTCTGTAAAATGTGGTCTTTAAAACTTTTACAAAAAGACTTATAAGGCAGTTAAAAGCTACTTCCTGTAAGAGATGGTATTTATCCACATATAGGAAATTATAGAAATAAATCTTTATGAAATAAATCTTCTTGAATTTCCTAAAACAAAGATACTCAATGTCAAACTCAGTCCACATTATTATAATAAAAATATGTTTTATTAAGTGGGTTTTAAATCAACAACTCTGATAAAAATCAACAAAAATGTTAGTGTTATATCCTGGTAATTTATTTAATGATGACATGTTAACAATCTTCATTCTAATCAACACATATGTAAATAGCATGTATTTTTACACGATAGGCTTTTGTTATACAGTGCCCAAATTGAAATCACTTTTGTAATTTAAATTGCCTTATTCATTGTATGCAGTTAAATAGAACATTCTCTTTGATCACTCAGAGCCCTTAGAAGGAAGCAGCCAAGCTGATACTGATTTTAGATGTCTAGTATCCAAAACAGCACAATAATAAATTTATCTTGTTTTTTTAAGCCACCAGTTAGTAATACATTGATATGACAACCCTAAGAAACTAAAAACAGTTACCATCATTCAGCTATATATATTATGGAAACATGTGATATGCACCATCTTCTAGGAATATCTCCTTTATGAACTCTAGTTAACTTATTTTTTTAAGGAAAAATTTCCCTCTGTACTTTTGGTCTCATAGCCTTGAAAACTCAAGAGCTGCCCTGAACTATGTTTTAGTTGCTCAAATTATTTGTGTTAGATAAATCATTGTTTATGAGTATATCTAAACATATAATGTATATAAAAGTTAAAAGTTACCTGAGATATCTCTTGGTTTCATAAGAACTTCTGGGAACTCTGATTAAATATAAATATATGATGAACAGCTATGTATTTACACACATAATTAGTTTAAATCTTCTAAATTATTAAGAAATCATGTCAATCTAATTACTAAATTATTGGAGAATTCTAGAATTTAACCATCCTAAATTCTCTAGTTAAACTGAGATAATGTGATTATGTTATTTGAACCTATGTAACACAGTCAAGCTTCAAAATAGAGTCGATTTAATCTGTTTATTTCACATTTTTCTATTTTATCTTTTATTGCATATTTTATATTTCCTTATATTTATCAATGAATGGAGAAGTTTCTCTTCATCAGATATTTATGCATAAGTTATTCATGGATTTTATTACTTCTTTTCATTATTAATTTGTGCTGAACAAATAAGTACTCATATTTTTAGCTGAAACACTATATTATGCAAATATTACCATTCCTGTGATTCAGCATATCAACTGATATGAGAAATGATTCACTGGAATTTTCTGCTTCACTGCTCTTCTATGTTTGTTGAATTTACTATTCTAAGGACAGTATTTGTAATTCAGTTTTTTGTTTGAGTAGATACAAGATATGATTATGTCTAGTCTCAATACTGGGATGTTTCTCTCTGTGACTTTGTAGAGATGTGTAACAGCATGTCATGATCCTGCCACTTCATGTAATACTACTACCACATCAGCCAACTGCTCTGGTAGTTCAAGATAAGTCCAGAGTATTAGGAGCAATTAAGATCAAGGTGCCTTTCTGGTATCAACAGGTGTTTTCTGTCCAATGTGTCTATATGTGGGCATATCCCTTTTGAAATCTATGGCTCTATCACATTAGCAGCACTTCCAAATGAGGTAGTCCTGCCCAGTGTTCTAGCTTCTTCTATAACCCTTGACCCTCCAAATTAGAGAATTGCAGTTTTTATTGCATTTCCGTATTAGTTCTTAATATATTACAGCTTCCTTGTTAATGAGTATATTTTTAGTATGTCTAACAGGAATTTATGTTGTATGGTACCATATTCAGGCTTCTTCTGATTGATATCTTCAATATTGTTTTATATATTCCTTTGATCATTTTTATTTGTGTGTGTGTGGAGGAGGGGTACACTTGTGTTTTCGAGGTGAGTGGTGTCAAACACCTGTAAACAGATCACTCTCTTTTCAAATTATAGAAGTGGAATTTTCATCTTCACGCCTGAAAAAATTCTATGAAACTATGAAAAATATGCCCATGTCTAAGCATAGAGAAATGTCCCTGATATAAATTAAAACGTAAAAGTCTAAAAATTGTATTATACCATATTTACAATTAAGCACAATATACATAGGGAAAAATAGAAGCATATGTTAACAGTGCTGTTCGAATGACAAAAATATTTTTCCTTTCTTTCCACACTTTCTATATATTATTTACTGATTTTTCAACAAAACTGGAGTGTGAACAAGTAAAATATATTATCACTATGCCTAATAATATTGAGTACTTATTATTTACTAAGTGATATATCAGGCATTTTATCTAAATTTTGAAAGGCAAGCATACTAAAAATTCATCAAAGTAGAAATGACCTGCTTTTCTTCAGTGAGGTCACTGAGACTTCAAGCTGTTATGTGATACCTGAAATTTATGTAGCTGTTAATTGACAAAACTTGTATTCAAATTCAGAATTTTAGGATTTTGTGGTTCTTTATCATTCTGTAAAGCAACAATGTCACTCAAAAGTTCAGGTTTCTACTTTTCATCAAGATACATGTACAGACATAAGTGAAAAGAACTGGTTTTAAAGCTGAAATATATTACTGGTTTTACAATAAAGTAATGTGTTTTAACTTGGTTTCTTAATGATATTGCTTCTTGGTGACATGTGAAATTAGAAATACTTGGTTTTTTTTTTTTTTCCAGTGACAGAGTGCACAGGAGCCAAAATACAAAGAGAAAGTGGTTTTAACATTGATATTTATTTAATAATATTGTTTTATTCTTGTTCTTTTATCAAGTTGATATTACTGAACTTGATATAATGAAAGTACATAGCTGCTAATAGTTACTAGCATTTCAAGCACTTCAATAACAAAATATTCTTTACTAGAAATATTTAGGATATTTAGAATAGATTAGATATTTAGAATAGAGAAGAGAAACCAGAGCATACTTCCAAATTAAGTGAAAGTTACTAAAAATATGTCAAATACATTTATTAAATGTAAGAATAATTAAAAGAACTATATAATTTGAAACAGAGTTAAGAAAGCCAATCTGAACACATACTTGGGGAACATGTTTTTCATCTACTGAGCATTAAAGTAAAATCTAGTTACCTCTATAACAAGACCATGTGTATTTGCTTTTGAATTACGATCTGATCAACTTGGTATTTTTTGATGCTAATTAGATGCACCAACATTTACCCTATCCGGCCTTAAACAAAACAGAAGACTCATGAGGATGAAATACAAATTTTGCAAATGTTAAAGGAATAAAGCATCTGCAAGATATTTTACATAAGCATCATAGACTATATCCCAAAAGGCATTGCTTGAAACTACGAAAAGGTTTGTTATTCATATCAAAATGAATAGCATACAGTACATTTGGGAGATCAAAACATATTACCTTCTAATTCTTCTTATATGTCCTAGATTTTCATATGAAATGGAAATACAGTTTTCATAGGTCAGCTGCTATTTTGGATCAAGCATAATATTTCTATTTATAACATGATATATTTACTTCACAGATCAAAGAGGTTAATTATCTTATGAAAGTTAGCATAAGATTGTAAATGAGATGGAAGGTCAGGTCTTACAAATATCAGAACAAAGTCCCTTTTATTAAATTATACCTTCTCCTATCTAAATAGAGGCTTTTTCAGGTATGCTGCTGCTAAGTCGCTTCAGTCGTGTCTGACTCTGTGTGACCCCATAGACGGCAGCCCACCAGGCTCCCCCGTCCCTGGGATTCTCCAGACAAGAGCACTGGAGTGGGTTGCCATTTCCTTCTCCAATGCATGAAAGTGAAAAGTCAAAGTGAAGTCACTCAGTCATGCCGGACTCTGTGCAACCCCATGGACTGCAGCCTACCAGGCTCCTTCATCCATGGGATTTTCCAGGCAAGAGTACTGGAGTGGGGTGCCATTGCCTTCTCCGTTTCAGGTATAAAGGTAACTTTATAGGTACCTATAGGTACAAAGGTAACTATCCAAAACTGTTGTGAACTCATGTAACTATAAACACACCATTTCCACAAAGGATGTATAAATTCCAAGTAAAAATTATTTTATTTTATTTCACTTTATTATTTTATTAAAATGTAGCTCAGGGTCTATTAATTTCTAACTAAAAGCAGTCATTTTTTATTAGAAAAAAAAAAGCATTTTACACAAAACTCACTTCATTTTAGAGGGATGGTATGGGGAGGGAGGAGGGAGGAGGGTTCAGGTTGGGGAACACATATATACCTGTGGCGGATTCATTTTGATATATGGCAAAACCAATACAATATTGTAAAGTTAAAAAATAAAATAAAATAAAATTTTTAAAAAAGATAGGATTATTTCCATCACTTATATTTTTAGTATTTTAACATAATGGTACAATATTAACATGGCATTTTAACATTTATTTCTAGTTAGAAAATACAGCTCACAAGAGCTGCCATTTAATGGATACAGTCTACAAACCTAGACAGCATGTTAAAAAGCAGAGACATGACTTTGCTGACAAAGGTCTGTCTAGTCAAAGCTATGGATTTTCTAGTAGTGATGTATGAATGTGAGAGTTGGACCATAAAGAAAACTGAGCACCGAAGAATTGATGCTTTTTGAATTGTGGGTTTGGAGAAGACTCTTGAGAGTCCCTTGGACTGCAAGGAGATCCACCCAGTCCATCCTCAAGGAAATCAATCTTGAATATTCATTGGAAGGACTGATGTTAAATCTGAAGCGCCAGTATTTTGGCTACCTGATGGGAAGAGCAGTTGTTGTTCACTCAGTCGTGACCAACTCTTTGTGACACAATGGACTGCGGCATGCCAGGCTTCCCTGTCCTTTGCCATCTTCCAGAGCTTGCTCAAACTCATGTCCATTGAGTCAGTAATGCCATCCAACGATTTCATCCTCTTTCATCCCCTTCTCCTGCCTTCAATCTTTCCCAGCATCAGAGTCTATTCCAGTGAGTCAAAAGATTGAGAGCAGGAAGAGAAGGGGACGACAATGGATTAAATGGTTGGAAGGCATCATCGATTCAATGAACATGAGTTTGAGCAAATTACAGGAGATAGTGAAGGACAGGAAGCATGGCATGCTGCAGTCCATGGAGTCACAAAGAGTCTGATGTGACTTAACAACTGAACAACAATAATCATTTTAATAGCTATTATTAACTATTTTAATCAAAATGCAGCTTAGGATATTTGTAAACAAAAGAAATCTAAATGAGTTGAGATTCAACTTAATGTGTTTTATTCTAATACCTTCAGTCATTATTGTCTTGATTCCCAGGAACCTAGTTGGGAACTATCAGTCAAATACAACACTGGAGTCCTCCCCCATACAACTGATCCGTACTCTCTTTGAAGTTGAGTGTTACTCCAGGGAGCTCAACCTCATGCTCTATGACAACCTAGAGAGATGGGATGGGGTGGGAGGTGGCAGGAGGCTTAAGAAGGAGGGGACATTGTGTGTAACTGATTCGTGTTGATATATGGCAGAAACCATACAACATTGTAAAGTAATTATCCTCCATTTAAAAATAACTTTTAAAAGATCACTGTTATTTTTCAAGGGGTTCTGCTGCCACCCGCTCAAAACTGAACCTTGAAAATAGCTTTGGTTTTCAAACTTCTTAATTTGCTTTGATTTTACAGGTCATTATAACAAGCCAGTCCTCAAATCATTGACTCATTCACTCAGGGACCCAATTATAAATCCAGAAAGGGAATTCTACTTTTATTTCTATTCCTGACCCTATGCAGAGAAAGAAACGAATGAGGTCATCTTTAATGAGCATACCTGCTTAGGTTCTTCTTGAGACCTCTAGAACTCTGAATGTACCAAGTTATCTTAGAAGGTTCAGAGGTGGGACAAATTCACTCAGAAGGGAGAAAATTCTCACATCAGAACTATATTTATGTACTCTGAAGTTTCACTAATTTTTTTAACAGACAAAACATTGCACTAAAGAAGATATTTTAAGGCATGAAAAATACGGAGTGGGTAAAAGAGTGGGAGCCATATTTGTTCAAATTTATTAATCATCAAGTAATGTCTGAGGATTTCAGTGAGCATTATATAGGCTAGTTAGGTAGAAACTGCACTTCACTGGTATGATTTCAAATAGCAAATTGTATCTGAGCTAAACATTAGACATCTCAAAGGCAATGAAAGAAAACGGGGAGAAGAAAAATAAGAGGACTGTAATAGTAAAAAATATCCCAAAGTTGAATGGCATAGGAATTAAAATAGGATTACAGTGTCTAAACAGAATCAATGAAAGAAATGTACACCTTTAAAGAAATATTTTAAATATGTTGAAATATATATTGGTATACAGTTCATATTTATTAGTACACCATTGCAGCAGGTACACTGAGAATTTCATGGGAAGGAGACAGTCCATCCCCTCCCAGACCTGCTGGGCCCATCCCCACACATCCCTTAATGTCTCTGCTCCACTTTACTTTGTTAAGAAGGCCTATTCTGACTGCCCTGTATAAGGAACTGTTCCCACATAGCTCAGATGGTAAAGAATCCACCACAATGCCAGAAACCCCAGTTCAATTCCTGGGCTGGGAAGACCCCCTGGAGAGGGGCTAGGCTACCCACTCCAGTATTCTTGGGCTTCACTTGTGGCTCAGCTGGTAAAGAATCTGCTGACAATGCGGGAGACCTGGGTTCCATCCCTGGGTTTTGGAAGATCCTCTGGAGAAGGGAAAGGCTACCAACTCCAGTATTCTGGCCTGGAGAATTCCATAAATTGGATAGTCCATGGGGTCGCAAAGAGTTGGACACGACTGAACGACTTACACTACACACAGACACCATTTTATATATATATACATTTTATATATATTGGTATACCATTTGGAGAAGGGCATGGAAGCTCACTCGAGAATTCCATGGACAGAGGAGCCTGGCAGACTACAATCCATGGGTCACATAGAGTCAGACGTGACTGAGTGACTAACACACATGTACCATTTTAAAGATGCAAATATGAATATTAAAAAGTTAAAAGTAAAGCAAATAAAAATACATAATAAATCTAATAGAACAAGAATCAAACTGTAGAAAACGTTCTACAGCTTTTGAAAAACAATGGGGAAATTGCTTCAAAATTTAAGGGAAAATGATTTTGAACTGATAATTCTATTTCCATGTATCTCCTTTTGATTTTAACTTTTGGTTCTGTAATCCACCCACCTCTCATTGCCACCAGTGGGGCTAAGGAATAAAACAAGAACAAAGACCGAAGCAAAGAGTGAGTCCAACCCAGGATAATAATAAATACAAGTCCTTTGAAATTATATATGCTGGAAATCTACGGAAGTATGCATTATAATGAAGTAAATGAATGGAATTCACTAGTAAGGCTATCTCTAAGGAAGAAAATGTCCCTATTTCTAAGAATGTTCCTCAAGTGATGCCTGAGCACAAGAGAAATCCTGTGCTAACAGTGCTTTTCTCAAAGAATGTACTTTATTAATACATAGCCATAGGATTCTTAAATTTAATATTTACTTTTGAAAAGTATAAAAACATAATTGGTAAGTTTGGGAACTGCAATTTGAGAGGAAAGATAAATGAAAAGTACGATGGTAACAATAACCCTGTGTACAAGACAGCAAAAGAGACACTGATGTATAGATCAGTCTTATGGACTCTGTGGGAGAGGGAGAGGGTGGGAAGATTTGGGAGAATGGCATTGAAACATGTAAAATATCATGTATGAAATGAGATGCCAGTCCAGGTTCAATGCACGATACTGGATGCTTGGGGCTGGTGCACTGGGACGGCCCAGAGGGAGGGTAGGGGAGGGAGGAGGGAGGAGGGTTCAGAATGGGGAACGCGGGTATACCTGTGGCGGATTCGTTTCGATATTTGGCAAAACTAATACAATATTGTAAAGTTTAAAAATAAAATAAAATTTTAAAAAATAAATTAATTTAAAAAAAAGTACAGAAGACTAATAACTTTAATATGTAAAATAGGAGTAGAAATACAGTTGTGGGTGATGGAATATGAAATAGAAATACAAATGAACATTTTGAAATGTATAGTTAAACCTTGGAGTGGTGGGAAAGTGTAAAAATTACGTCAAATATGTCCTTATCTATTAAAGGAGGAAGTAAAGAAAATATATATCAAGCTGACTTTTTAAAAAATCTCTTTAAGCCTAATATTTACAGAAGCATTTGTGTATTAGTAAAAATACATGCCAAAATACTATAAAACTTTATAGTGGTTCAGATAAAATAAAGATTTTTTTTTCCTCACTTATCAGTCAAAAGGTAAAAAGGTTTTCCAACCTAGATAAGATGTTTTACTCTAACAACTCTTCCAAAGACCTAGGTTCCTGATATTTTTTCCTCAGTCTTCATGGGACGATATCCAGTCTATTTGATTCAAGCTGACTGGACAGTACCATCCCTCCACATAGATGTGGAGAGAGAGAATGAAGAAGCCAAGCAAAATGTTCCTTTTTAAATAGCATGACCTGAGAATTTAACTCACACTCATGTGACAAAATTAATCATGATCATATCTGGGTATCAGAGAATCTGGACAATGTTTTTTCTACCCAGGTGGTTATGTATCTGCTAAAACATGAGTGTTTTTATTAATTTAATAGCGAAGGAAAATGGATATTGAGAACTGTTAGCATCATCCACAATCCACCCTCCTGCTACTAAGTGTCTAAAAGCTCTCTCTTTTTTCCTTCAGATCTAACTGGGGAATTATTAAAAATTTATTTATTCTTAATTGGAGAATAATTGCTTTATAATATTGTGCTGATTTCTGCTATACATCAACATGAATCAGCCACAGGTATACATATCCCCTCCTTCCCTTCTCCCACTCCATCTCAACCCTCTAAGTTGTCACAGAGAACTGGGTTTGAGCTCCCTGAGTCATACAGAAAATTCCCACTGGCTATCTATTTTACATATTTGTTGTTCAGTGGCTATAATCATCAATCACTGGTTGTCAGAGTAAAACAATGTTGAGTTAGTTTTGTTTTGTTATATATTAGTCTTTTAATGATCCTACATCTCTACCTAGATAAAATGCCTTAAAAGTTAAAAAAAAAGAAAAGAAAAGAAAAAAAAGAAAGGCCAATTTCTGCCCTAAAAAGGACATAGGTTAATTCAGACTCATTCATGTCCTTGAGAAGTATAGTCCTCTCTCCCAGAGCAGCCTATTATAATTGGGCAGTCAGGTAACATAACTGGCTGTACTGTATGATGGTACCCAGGCTCCCACTTTATTCTTATTGCTCTATTTTCCTGCCTGATAGAAGCTGGTTCACTAACACCACATTTATTTTTCCCTGGGAATGAAGAAAGAAAGCCAATAGAAGACTATTATTTTAATTTTTAAAATTTGTAGCCAGAAGTTACTCTTACACCATTGGCTTTAATTCAGTCACAGGCCACATCTGGCAGTAAGACAGGCTGGGGAGGAAGGTTTCTAGCTTTGTATAGGGTCCTATCGCTAATGGAATAAGGGAAGAATAAGTAATGAGGGAAAATTAGAAGTCTGTCATAGGGGAAAAAACAGTAAAGACATAGAAATAATTAAAGTTGTCTCTGGATATGGATGCAGAGAGAGGATGATTATGGTAGGAAGTCTTCATTTTCATAATTAAACTGAGCTGTAATTATTTTATATTTTTAAAAATCATGTTGCATGTAGTACTTTGATTATATTTTAAAAATTAAACTACAAAAAATATGTAACGTTGTGAAATCATGAGGGAAAAATCAACAGAGAGTGCAAAGACATAGCATGAAGATAAAAATATGTATACCTGGAAACAGTGCTCTAAGAGTTTCTGAAACAAAAGTTAACACTGAGAGCTTTGGATAGTGTTTGTAGGAAGAAATATAGAGATTCCTAAGTTTCCTGAGGTTAGTAAAACAGAAGTTCTCCTCTCTTTTTTTCTAACACCTACAACATGACCCCTTAACATTTTTATACCTTGAAGAACTATGAGAGAGAGAACAAGAAAAATGGAAGCAAAATAGATCAAAGGAAAATATATTTTAGCTTTTACTTCAGAATTCTTGCCTTAATCACAAAGCAAAACTGATAGTGAAAGATAGGCTTAGAAGTATGTATTATTCAAAGGCACATGTTTATATTCATGTGGGGTATATGTGTGTGATGTGTGTGTGTGTCTATGAGGTTGGAGAAAGAGGGGACATGGGAGCTTTTTCAAATAATATAAGTTCATGTTTTATTTGTGTGAAATGTTACTATTATTAACTAATTTCCTCTTATTTGTGTTAGACACATTGTCTATTTCTAGTCTTTAAATAGTAAAATGAAATTTCAAAATAGAACGACAAAGTAGAAATATATATATATATGATTTTAGTCTCTTATTTCTCAATTCTAATACAATATGACATTCATTGACATAAATTATTACAGAAGGACAGACTTAAGAATATGAAAGACTATATATTTCATATATTCCTACACAACTGATTTAAGGCTGAGAAAACTGAAACTCAAATTACATGTCTCATTCAAGATCATTGACTAATTTTTCATTGGATCTGTAAGTAATAGAAGTCTAACTGCTAATGAGAATTATGAGAAGGTGATAGGATTTTGATCATATATGGATAAACCATCAGTCACACATATGCAGACACTATGAAAAGATCTTAAAAAACTTACAAGTGAAAAAAGGTTAGTTTAAAAATGATGACTATATAGTTCAAAATAGGAAGGCATTAAAGGAATATCATATCCTTACTGAAACACACATGTTTAGATTACATAATTACTTTAAATGTAGAATCCAAATTTATTACCTATTTTTATTGCTGAAATAAATCTTTTCAAAAATATATTTTCATGGCATTTACATTGAAATAAAGAAGTTTCTTGAAGCCATGATTTTAATAATTATCAATATTTTAATAGGTAATGTGAGAATGTTATTGCATTTAAATTACTTTTTTAAAGTTAAGACAATATTAGCATGTAAGAACTATTTTTAACCACAAAAGTACATTAGGTACAGTGAAAATAAATTCACAAAAACATTTAAAATAATATATACATTTGATTAGATTCTATTCCTACTATTAATATGATTTATTGTTTATCTTCTGTACAACACTCTCCATTTTGAAGACATTTCTAAAAAAGTATTTCTCATTTATCTTCTGTAATACCAAAATATTGCTTAATGTACTCATTAGGAAGACTTGAATTTCAAATATATTTCTAGAAATATTCATGATCATTTCGGTTTCATCATTAACCATGAAGATAGTAACCATTAGTTCTTCAATCTCCCAAAATCATCATGAAAGTCATCATTATGCAGCTTCTCTGTTGTCTCCTGATTATAAAACTGGCCACGCATCAAAGACAACCGTGCCCTGGAATTAGTGATAAAGACCAAGTGCACCCAGCAATGCTTCTACTTATGCAGCTGTTGCTGCTCTGCCACCCAGCAGAAACCTTATGAAATTCTATGTTAGCTGCTTCACCGCTTTTGATATCTGAGAAACCATTCTTCCTTTAAAGCTATTATAAATAAGTGGGTGAAAGAAAAATATATATATACAAAATACCAGTGGAGTGAAAGAAAAAGTTTATTCCCCACTATGGTGTATAATCACTGCATATGGCCTTCTGAATATGGAGGGAGTTATTGTTAAATGTAAGGTAATTGTTGCAAATTATAATGACTTCTCGTTAGCAAAGCTTAATATTTTGACTAACTTTTATTTTACTTTTTAGGAATGAGAAGTGTGTCAGATAAATTTTTATTAATACAAAAGATACATATAACATAGAAGAAAATGTGAAATGAAACTTGATTCCATGGATTTTGAAATATTAATTTAAAAATATCAGTTTATTTTTATTATCTGCTTCAAAAAATAAATCTAATTCTTCACCCCTGGCAGCATGATAAATCATAGTTTTTGAAAACACTAAGCTAAAGTATTTTGACATTTTAAGACATGGTAAATATTTTATGAACCAAGAGGAACCAGTTCAGTTTATTGCATTGGCTAATGCTAAGCACATCATTCCCACCCCCCACCCCCTGTGGAAATAAGTTAGTCTGAAAAGAAAACTGAGAAAATATTTTAAAACATGATTAAAGTATGTATACAGTGACCATGACATTTAGAACATTGATTTGACCTTACCAGATGTATTATTTGTTAAAGTAGATGTGAAATTCTTACTCTTGACTCAACTAAATGTAATTGATGGAAAAGGAGGAGTTTTAATGTTCCCTGGTGAGGAAATTACTTGATAGTAATAGTAAGTCACTTATGAACTGCATCATGCTTTTTAAACCCAATGAATATCAGACTTCATGCTAACAGAATCTACAAAAGACATGCCTACATTCCATGAAAAAGTTAAATTATAAAAACATCAGTTTAAAGGTATAACTTCCTATTCCTCTCAAAGACTGCTTCTCAAAGAATCACTGACAATAGCCTGACCCTGTATCATACGTTCATTATAGAAATTACATATGATTTATTGTAATGTCACCTCCATACCCATAAGAGATCAAATTATAAGTACTTCATGTTCATGTTAGTGAGAAACCAATGTTAAAAAAAATTCATTATATTTTGAACTATTGCAATAATTTTATCAACTGTGTTATTATGAAGTATTTATTATAGAAATTGATGAAATGATTGGAAAGTGAATTCAATTACAAGCCGACGCATTTGAAGAAAAAGAAACCATTTGATTTTGATTCAGGAAAATCAACCCTGAATATCCATTGGAAGGACTGGTGCTGAAGCTGCAGCTCCAATACTTTGGCCACCTGATGGGAAGAGCCAACTCATTGGAAAAGACCCTGATGCTGGGAAAGATTGAGAGCAAGAGGAGAAAGCGGTGACAGAGAATGAGATGGTTGGATGGCATCACTGACTCAAGGGACCTGAGTTTGAATAAACTCAGGGAGATAGTGAAGGACAGGGAAGCCTGGCATGCTACAGTTCATGAAGTAAAAATAAAAATCATATGTGACTTAGCAACTGAACAACAACAGCAACAACAAACCATTTGATGAGTACTCCCATCATGGACTGAACTTTGTTCAGTCAAAGAATTGAACTATGACAATTCTCCTCTCATATTAGATTTTAGGCCACACAAGTTAGAAAATAAAATGAACCCCTCCATATTAACTTATTTACATAAACTGTCTTTCCTAAAGCCATGACTTGGACAATCAATCACCTACACAGGTGTTTACTAGGAAGTGAGGCATGCAAATCTGGGGTTGCCCATACTGATATCTCTGTAGAGTTCATGGGGAAAATGTGGGAACTTGTGCTGTTTTCTCACCTTTGTCTATTTTCTACATAAAGGTGCATACATGTTCAGCCCTTCATTAAATTTATCTGAACATGTTTTTATTCCTTCAATACTATTATGTGCTCAATTGCTTCAATCAAGTCCTATTCAAGGACACCTAATTAACAAATATTAGGGTCATGATTAGATTCTAGTCCAGTATATCTCCACTGACTATATCATTAATGACAAAACTATAAGGTTTTTATGCTTTTTGTAAAAAAGAAAGAACTAGAAAAAAGAAAGAATAGAAAAAAAATCAGAATAATGCATATTAATATGTGTAGAATTTATACACAGAGCAGTTCACAAAGAAGAGTCATACTAAAAATCAATTGTTAGGGTATTAATCAATGCAATGCATCTTTATCAGACACCAAAGTGAAAGTGAAAGTCACTCAGTCGTGTCCAACTTTTTGAGATCCCATGGACTATATAGTCCATGGCATTCTCCAGGCCAGAGTGGGTAGCCTTTCTCTTCTCCAGGGGATTTTCCCAACCCAGGGATCAAACCCAGATCTCCTGCATTGCAGGTGGATTCTTTACCAACTGAGCCACCAGGGAAGCCCAAAAATACTGGAGTGGGTAGCCTATCCCTTCTCCAGCAGATGTTCCCAGTCCAGGAAGAAAACCGGGGTCTCCTGCATTGCAGGCAAATTCTTTACCAGCTGAGCCACCCGGGAGGCCCTATCACACCCGGCCACTGATTTAAATAAGGTAAGTTGAGAATGTATGTGGTAAGTGAAGACTTCAGAGGGGATATTGTTAAGAACATTTATATAAAAAAGAAGGTGCAATTTCTCCTTCTATCTGTGGCCTCTAAGAGCTTCATGCTCTTTTGCCAGGCTGTTCTTGGTCATCGCCAATTCATTGAGTATTCTAGCTGAATTCTTACCTGGCATCTTGTATCCTTTGCCCTTCTAATACAGAGTTTGCTTCCTATACCTCCCCACAGGAGTCTATGTCTCTTGAGAGTTTGGATTATTTGGTTACTCTGAAATGTCAGACCTCTGATGGGTTCAAGTGAAGTCATGGACCTGACTGGAATTTTGTCTGAATATTTTTCTTTTTCTAAGTGTAGAGTGATGCCCTTTCCAACTTTATATATTCCTGAGATGAAGCCAAAGTAAATGAAAGCCATTTAAGGTCAGGGATTGTTCACTTTAAATCAGAATTTAAAACTTTAACAATCATTCCGTTTTCAGTATAGCATTCTCTGGATGCATATTTACACACTAAAAATAAGTACAAGCACTAAATAAAAAAAAAATTTCAAAACTGAGACATTAGGAGTCATAATATTGCACCAGGTTCTTTAATCCCTTGGTCAGATATGAAATAATTAGATTCTATCATACTTACAGAAAGTAAAAACTTTCCAACTTTAAGAAGTTGCCTTATTTGGCATAGTGCCAAGACCCCAAACTGCATAGTACACAGGCCGAAGAAACAGACCTGATAATGTAACTTTACATACTAATATAGCCAAGAGATGATTGATGTTAATACTCTACATAAATCTCTGAAAGCCCCTTAAAATAGTGTAGATTATCCTACAAAATGTTAATAATGGAGTATATAGAAAAATTTAGGTAATGGGATTAAAAGAAATAGAAAAATCATAAATAGTGCATCCTATATTCAGAGAGCGATCTAAATATCTAAATAGTATTTTATCTACAGAATATTGGTTTCTCTTTCTACTCACCCATTTTGGGGGCAAGGGATTGTCTTGTGCATAGAAGCAATTATCATTTAGATAGTTTTTAGTCTTTTGAGACCAAGGAGAAATATCTTAATGCAGAAATGGACACTTTATTTGCTCATAAATTGGTTTGCTTTACAGCTTCATCTTTCACTGACTCACTATATAGAAAAGTTTAAGTATATGCTTCAATATTTTCCCTAGATCCTTTAACTCAAATTCCTAGAGGTAGTATATATTTCAAAGACTGTTGTATTCTCAAGAAAACTAATTTTCTTTTAGAAAAGTTTGCTAATTTGTTGATTAGAGTGCCATGTTTTCTTTAAATATTATATCTTTAGGTTTTAGCACAGCCAATCACATCTATGTATTTTGACTTCATAAGCCTGTTAGTTTTTAATGTATAATTTAAATGTATAATAACAAATGGAGAAATATGAGTTTAACTAACCTCCTAAATAAATTTCAGTGGATACTAAGCAAATTTAAAATTAGATATGATATGAAAACCCAGTGCTTATATACAGATTTTAAGGTCTTAGTTAACATATTATGTATTTATATGCATACTAAATTATTTAATTTTTAAATAATCCAATAAGATTAATCAATTAATATCCCCATTTTACAGAAAATGAAATTAGAGTCATGATTTAATTCCATCCATTTGTGTCCATTGTCTATATTGTTAACGAAAAAACTGTAAGATTTTAATGCTTTTTGTAAAAAAGAAAAAAGAAAAAAATATTTCTCCTTTTGCATGTAGAATTTTCACACACACAGATAAGTTAACAAATAAGTTATACTAAAAATAAATTCTTAGTAAAGTTAGGGGAAACTTCAAGTTTAATATCTTTTTTATTTAAATGTTCTTAACAATATCTCTTTTGAAATCTCCACTTACCACATACAATTTCAGCTTACTTTATTATTAAGTAAGTGTTGGTACGTGATAAAGATGTATTGATTAGCATCTTTTAAAGCTTAGTCTTCTCTAAAGATCATTTATCGTCAAGGATTATTGAGTCTTGGAGAGATCCAGATATAATACTTAGCCACTGACTCCTCATTTAGGATATAATATTTAGCCACTGACTCCTAATTTAAGTTGCCTTTAGATAAATACATGGACAATACATTCCTACACAGTAGCATTCAATTTCTACTTAACTAGATTTTATTTTAGAAGTAAAAATTCAAATTTCTTATCACTTGAAACATGTCATTCAAAATAATAATTAACCATCATCTAACTGAAGATTTCTAGGCTTAGTGAAGTACCTCAAAAATAAGCCATTGATAGTGTTCACCTTCAAAAATATTCAGTATAAAGGGAATGGATAATTTCATGAGCAAATAAAATAGAGTAGGAAACAATGGTTGAAGATATACAATAGGAGCATATATCTGACATATCTAATATGTTTTGAAAGGAAAGAATGTCCATCAATCTAGAAGAAACACTTGATACAGCACCAAACTGTAAAAAATGCAGTAGTAAACAAATTTTAAAAATTATGAAAATGACAATTATATATACATATGTTAAAATGTAAATTAGGAAGTGATTAAAAATATAAAGATTCTCTGGTGATGTAGATCAACTGAACACATTAATCATCTCAAACTGTTTCCTTTACCCCTTTCTTACCATTCCGCCTTTCACTCTAGATCTTGGAACTTACAGCATGATATTTGTCCTTGTAGTCTGAAAAATTATAGCTCCTCTCGGCTGCTCCTGTGCTGTCGCAACCTGGCACTCTCAGCCGCCACCCCTGACCTCAGACATGGGGTAGCTCCTCTCAGCCATTTCTGCGCCGTCGCAGCCTGGCACTCTCGGCCGCTGCACCTTCAGGGCAGACACACTGAAACCATAATCACAGAAAACTAGTCAATCTAATAACACTAGGACCACAGCCTTGTCTAACTCAATGAAACTAAGCCATGCCGTGTGGGGCCACCCAAAACAGGCGGGTCATGATGGAGAGGTCTGACAGAATGTGGTCCACTGGAGAAGGAAATGGCAAACCACTTCAGTATTCTTGCCTTGAGAACTCCATGAACAGTATGAAAAGGTAAAATGATAGGATACTGAAAGAGGAACTCCCCAAGTCAGTAGGTGCCCAATATGCTACTGGAGGTGAGTGCAGAAATAACTTCAGAAAGAATGAAGAGATGGAGCCAAAGCAAAAACAATACCCAGTTGTGGATGTGACTGGTGATAGAAGCAAGTAAAGATCCTGTAAAGAGCAATATTGCACAGGAACCTGGAATGTCAGGTCCATGAATCAAGGCAAATTGGAAGTGGTCAAACAGGAGATGGCAAGAGTGAATGTCAACATTCTAGGAATCAGCGAACTAAAATGGACTGGAATGGGTGAATTTAACTCAGATGACCATTATATCTACTACTGTGGGCAGGAACCCTTAGAAGAAATGGAGTAGCCATCATGGTCAACAAAAACAGTCCGAAATGCAGTACTTGGATGCAATCTCAAAAACGACAGAACGATCTCTGTTTGTTTCCAAGGCAAACCATTCAATATCACAGTAATCCAAGTCTATGCCCCAACCAGTAACACTGAAGAAGCTGAAGTTGAACAGTTCTACGAAGACCTACAAGACCTATTAGAACTAACACCCAAAAAAGATGTCCTTTTCATTATAGGGGACTGGAATGCAAAAGTAGGAAGTCAAGAAACACCTGGAGTAACAGGCAAATTTGGCCTTGGAAAAAGGAATGAAGCAGGGAAAAGGCTAACAGAATTTTGCCAAGAGAATGCACTGGTCATAGCAAACACGCTCTTCCAACAACAAAAGAGAAAACTCTACACATGGACATCACCAGATGGTCAACACTGAAATCAGATTGATTATATTCTTTGCAGCCAAAGATGGAGAAGCTCTATACAGTCAGCAAGACCGGGAGCTGACTGTGGCTCAGATCATGAGCTCCTTATGGCCAAATTCAGACTTAAAGTGAAGAAAGTAGGGAAAACCACTAGACGATTCAGGTATGACCTAAATCAAATCCCATATGATTATACAGTGAAAGTGAGAAGTAGATTTAAAGGACTAGATCTGATAGAGTGCCTGATGAACTATGGATGGAGGTTCATGACATTGTACAGGAGACAGGGATCAAGACCATCCCCATGGAAAAGAATGCAAA
>NW_011495026.1:87245-87590 GCF_000754665.1 Bison bison bison | reverse complement strand
AGTTGAGCTATTTCAAATCCTGAAAGATGATGCTGTGAAAGTGCTGCACTCAATATGCCAGCAAATTTGGAAAACTCAGCAGTGGTCAGAGGACTGGAAAAGGTCAGTTTTCTTTCCAATCCCAGAGAAATGCAATGCCAAAGAATGTTCAAGCTACCGCACAATTGCACTCATCTCACACACTAGTAAAGTAATGCTCAAAATTCTCCAAGCCAGGCTTCAGCAATACGTGAACCGTGAACTTCCTGATGCTCAAGCTGGTTTTAGAAAAGGCAGAGGAACCAGAGATCAAATTGCCAACATCCGCTGGATCATGGAAAAAGCAAGAGACTTCCAGAAAAACAT
>NW_011495026.1:54762-87145 GCF_000754665.1 Bison bison bison | reverse complement strand
GCCAACATCCGCTGGATCATGGAAAAAGCAAGAGACTTCCAGAAAAACATCTACTTCTGCTTTATTGACTATGCCAAGGCCTTTGACTGTGTGGATCACAATAAACTGTGGAAAATTCTGAAAGAGATGGGAATACCAGACCACCTGACCTGCCTCTTGAGAAAGCTATATGCAGGTCAGCAAGCAACAGTTAGAACTGGACATGGAACAACAGACTGGTTCCAAATAGGAAAAGGAGTATGTCTAGGTCGTATGTTGTCACCCTGCTTATTTAACTTCTATGCAGAGTACATCATGAGAAATGCTGGCCTGGAAGAAGCACAAGCTGGAATCAAGATTGCCGGGAGAAATCTCAATAACCTCAGATATGCAGATGACACCACCCTTATGGCAGAAAGTGAAGAGGAACTAAAAAGCCTCTTGATGAAAATGAAAGAGGAGAGTGAAAAATTGGCTTAATGCTCAACATTCAGGAAATGAAGATCATGGCATCTGGTCCCATCACTACATGGGAAATAGATGGGGAAACAGTGGAAACAGTGTCTCACTTTATGTTTTGGGGCTCCAAAATCACTGCAGATGGTGATTGCAGCCATGAAATTATAACATGCTTACTCCTTGGAAGGAAAGTTATGACCAACCTAGATAGCATATTGAAAAGCAGAGACATTACTTTGCCAACAAAGGTCCATCTAGTCAAGTCTATGGTTTTTCCAGTGGTCATGTATGGATGTGAGAGTTGGACTATAAAGAAAGCTGAGCGCCAAAGAATTGATGCTTTTCAACTGTGATGTTGGAGAAGACTCTTGAGAGTCCCTTGGACTGCATGGAGACCCAACCAGTCCATTCTAACGGAGATCAGTCTTGGGTGTTCATTGGAGGTCCTGATGTCGAAGCTAAAAGTCCAGTACTTTGGCCACCTGATGTGAGGTACTGACTCATTTGAAAAGACCCTGATGCTGGGAAAGATTGAGGGTGGGAGGAGAAGGGGACGACAGAGGATGAGATGGTTGGATGGCATCACCGACCACATGGACATGAGTTTGTGTGGACTCTTGGAGTTGGTGAGGGACAGGGAGGCCTGGCGTGCTGTGGTTCATGGGGTTGCAAAGAGTTGGACACGACTGAGTGACTTAACTGAACTGAACTGAACTCTCTGTATAAGTTAAATAAGCAGGGTGACAACATGCAGCCTTGACATACTCCTTTCCCATTTTGGTGCCAGTCCGTTAGTTCCATGTCTGGTTCTAACTGTTTTTTCTTGACCTGCATACAAATTTCTCACGAGGCAGGTAAGGATATTGCTTTATATATGGATATCCAATTCTTCCAGCACACTATTTATTGCAAAGAGTATCCTTTTAACATTGAATGGCCTTGGACTTAAATGTAAAAAAAAAAATTATTATGTGTGCAAGTATGTTTGAACCCTCTATTCTATTTCATGGGTCTATATGTCTGTCTTTATGCCAGCACCACACTGTTGTGTTTATTGCAGCTTTTAGATGGCATGCGGCTTTGTTTGGCAATCCTACACCAGGTGGTGCAAGCCTTCCAAATCTGTTCTTTGTTCAGAAATGTTTGGCTACCCAGTGTCCTTTGCCCTTATTCAAATTTAAAACTACCTTGTTAATTTCTATGACCACAAACAGCAAAAAAGAGCATATTCTGATTTTATCTGTATCATGCTATATGTCTAGCTATATAGAACGTATGCTATATGATATATTATATCATGCTATGAATTTGGGAACAGCTACACCCTACAAATTGCTTCTTTGAGTCAGCAAACATCAGATATGACTCAAAGTTAACATTTATGTGGGCTAGCATTCTCTGGGCTAATCTATTGTTTGATTTTTTTTGAAAATTCATTTTGGAATGTTTCAGTCTTCAAGTATTTCCTTAGTATTGTTCTTCTTTTGGATTGGAAATATGTGGGTGTTACCACAGCTCTTGGATTCTGTGTTCTATTTTGGGTTCTTGGTTTTTTGTGTGTTTTTTTTTCCACTCTATCTTCTCTTTAAAAATGATTACTTTGTCTAAGGATAGGCATTAGACAAAGAGTGGCCTATTTTCAAATTCTTTCTTCAGCTGCACCACTGATCTTTTATTATATTTTTCATCTCTCTGCAAAATTATGTACCTCTTTATGTATGCCAAGGGCTTCCCTGGTGGCTAGGATGGTAAAGAATTAGCCTGCAATGGGGGAGACTGGGTTCAATCCCTGGGTCAGAAAGATCCCCTGAACAAGGGAATAGCAACCCACTCCAGTATTCTTGCCTGGGGAATTACATGAATAGAGGAGCCTGGCCGACTGTAGTCCATAGGGTCACATAGAGTCAGACATGACTGAAGGACTAACACTTAATTGTTGTATGCCACATTCTACATTCACTATGTCCTTTAACATGTTAATTATTTATATATTCTTTCTGATATTTCCAACATCTATATCATCCCCAACTCTTGTTTCCATAGTTGCTTTATCCTTCAGTTCAGTCAGTTCAGTGGCTCAGTCCTCTTCTACTCTGTGTGACCCCATGGACCACAGGATGCCAGGACTCCCTGTCCATCACCAACTCCCAAGTTTACCCAAACTCATGTCCATTGAGTCGGTGTTGCCATCCATCCATCTCATCCTCTGTCATCCCCTCCTCCTCCTGCCTTCAATCTTTCCCAGAATCAGAGTCTTTTCAAATGAGTCAGCTCTTCACATCAGGTGGCCAAAGTATTGGAGTTTCAGCTTCAACATCAGTCCTTCCAATGAACATTCAGGACTGATTTCCTTCAGGAAGCACTGGTTGGATCTCCTCACAGTCCAGGGGACTCTCAAGAGTCTTCTCCAACACCACAGTTCAAAAGCATCAATTCTTTGGTGCTCAGCTTTCTTTATAGTCCAACTCTCACATCCATACATGACCACTGGAAAAACCATAGACTTGACTAGATGGACCTTTGTCGAAAAAGTAATGGCTCTGCTTTTGAATATGCTGTCTAGGTCAGTCCTAACTTTCCCTCCAAGGAGTAAGTGTCTTTTAATCTCATGGCTGTAATCATCATCTGCAGTGATTTTGGAGTCCCAGAAAATAAATCAGCCACTGTTTCCACTGTTTACCCATCTATTTGCCGTGAAGTGATGGGACGGGTTGCCATAATCTTAGTTTTCTGAATGTTGAGCTTTAAGCCAACTTTTTCATTCTCCTCTTTCACTTTCATCAAGAGGCTCTTTAATACTTCTTAATTTTCTGCTATAAGGGTGTAGCCATCTGCATGTCTGTGGTTATTGCTATTTTTCCCGGCAATCTTAAATCCAGCTTGTGCTTCTTCCAGCCCAGCGTTTCTCGTGATGTACTCTGCATATAATTTAAATAAGCAGGGGGGCAATATACAGATTGACGTACTCCTTTTCCTATTTGGAACCAGTCTGTTGTTCCATGTCCAGTTCTAACTGTTGCTTCCTGACCTGCATACAGGTTTCATTTTCTTGATTTCTTGGTGCGTTTAACATTTTTTTTTTTTTTTTTTGCCTGAGAAGGGAGGGATTTATTTATTTATTATTTTATTTTATTTTTAAACTTTATATAATTGTATTAGTTTGCCAAATATCAAAATGAATCCGCCACAGGTATACATGTGTTCCCCATCCTAGACCCTCCTCCCTCCTCCCACCCCATACCATTTTTTTTAATTAAATGATTAACGTCATGTGTGGGATAGTAGTAACTGAAACACACTTCTATTTAATCCTAGAAGTGCTTCCTCTATTTGGACATCATTGTGGGCAGATTAGTCAATTTATTCAGAAGTTCATCTGGATTTGGGCTTTGGCGCTGCTATTGTTCATCAAAGCACAGACCTCAGATTTCTACACTGGTGAGCAAAACTGGCTGTGTACTGAGGGTTTGGGATAAGGTCCCAAGAGGTGTTTTCCTCAGTGACTACTCCACACTCTCAGTTTTCAACAACCTCATATAGCTACACTCCAGATGGGACATTTACCTTGCTCTTCATCCTTCCTCCCCAGGGCCAACTTCTCTCTATTGCATTCCCTTCTAGGCTTGGCATCAAGCTTGTGTGGTGTGGACTCGGTTGGACAGTTTCTGCCTAAATGTCAGGCATACCTCTGCTTTGGGGCCTTGGGAGGGTGAAATTTCTCGGTGCTCTAAACACTGCCTTATGTCTGAGATTGCACCTGAGGGGTGTTTCCTGCCTTCTGGCATCTGATCTCAGGTTGGTGTTAATACAGGAATCAATGCCCGTGACGTTTCCCGGTTGTCTCCCAGCGATAGTTTCTTCTACCCTTCCTCAACGATAAGTTTCTGCCTGTTGTTTAGAATATTTTCTATCTTCTCTCAGAATCTTAAGGATTTTATTTGAAGGAGAGGGGAAGAGCTGGCAATGTTTATCTTCTGTTCATCCCCAGACACCAATAATCGTTCCTTCATTTCTGTTGCACTGAGCAAGACTTCCTCTGGCTTCTTCCTTCCCTGCCCCTGATTTTACTTGTGAGCAAATGATGGGGACCAATGAAAAAAGCCTTGGGTCCAAGGTCACTAGCAATTACAGAGTGATATGGTACCCACCCTGGAGGAGGAAATGGCAACCCACTCCAGTATTCTTCCCAGGAAAACTCCACGGGTAGAGGAGCCTGGTGGGCCAAGTCCATGGGGTTACAAAGAGTTGAACACAACTGAGAGACTACACATGTGATACCCACACTTTGTCTTTAGTTTTGGATAAGTTTGCCTGGTGAGTGGTGCCTCTTTCTTCTATTCTTTTTTAACATGGGAGACAGTTTGTATCTTCTGTTTCTTCTTCTTCGTGGGACTTTTCTTTCTTTGGAATTCAAGTTGCTTGGTTTTCTTATCCTCTTCTGGTTTCAAAATTCCTTGCTTGTTCTCTGGTCTCTGATGGACACATGTGAAGTTATAATTTTGTGATTTATTTGTTTTTTGTTTTTTTTTTTAAATTGGAGTGATCTTTCCGGTTTGCTGCATCCATAGTAAAAGCAGGAAACTTGTTTTGATTCCTTTGACAAGTCCTTTGAATGGATAATGCCATTGGGAAAGCTGTAGGTCTCAAAATCCCAGGACCAGTTTAAGATACAATCTTTCAGAATCTTCTAGACAATTATTCTTTCTCCTGGTGCTGTAAGCAATGTTCTATAATGATTTTATATTAACACTTGATTGTAGTCTATTAGCATGCCCTCCTTTTTCAGTGGATTCTTTTTCTTGAAAAAGATCAACTGGGGACCATCTCTAATAAAAGCACATACAACAAGAAGTTTTCATCTTGGAAACATGAGTTTAGCTGTTAATAAATTTAATTTTAATTTAGTAATTTTAAATTTGTTTTATTAATATAAACAAGCTTCACTTATGAAGGTAATCTCATAAAAAGCAGCATAAACACAAAACTGTTTCTTGAAAAGGAAAATAGAAATACTTTAAACACAGTTTCTTGAATTCTTCTAAATCTTTAAAGCATGTTCAGAATTATTTTGTGTACATTAATTTAAAGGTATGGAGTATTTCCTTAAATGATTAAAATAAAATAGACTAAATTTCTATAGAATAGCATATTCTCCCAAGCATTTTTTGTTTAACGTATGCATTAAAACTGCCAGCTTTATGATAAATGAGTGTTGTTCTTGTTTAGTTGCTAAGTCGTTTCTGACTCTATGACCCCATGGACTGTAGCCCACCAGGCTCCTCTGTCCATGAGATTTCCCTGGCAAGAATCCTGGAGTGGGTTGCCATTTCCTTCTCCAGGGGATCTTCCAGACCCAGGGATTAAACCCACATCAAGTGCATTGGCAAGCAGATTCTTTACTGCTAAGGAACCAGGGAAGCCCATAATAAACGATTACTTCATTTTAATTTATCCTAAACTACATTTTTTTATTATCTGTAAATATCCCCCCAAAGAAAATACATCCCAATTTTCTAATAATAATTTTGGCCTCACTGTCCACTTAGAACATAGCTGGAAAATAGCCTGATAGCTCAGGACCTACAATTCCTATGCTGCTGTTGTTGCTGCTGCTAAGTCACTTCAGTCGTGTCCCACTCTGTGCGACCCCATAGACAGCAGCCCACCAGGCTCCCCCGTCCCTGGGATTCTCCAGGCAAGAACACTGGAGTGGGTTGCCATTTCCTTCTCCAATGCATGAAAGTGAAAAGTGAAAGTGAAGTCGCTCAGTCGTGTCCAACCTTCAGCGACCCCATGGACTGCAGCTCACCAGGCTCCTCCACCCATTGGATTTTCCAGGCAAGAGTACTGGAGTGGGGTGCCAATTCCTATAAACCTTACTAAATGGATTTGAGAGCACTTGCTGGCTTTGACATGAAAATTTAGCAACTATCTTAACTTTGGGACATCTTGAGGTGATTAAGATGCAGAAGAAAAAGAAACACTAGAATATTTGTCTTTTTTAAAGAAGTGTAACTTCTTTGCCTCTTTGAGACAATGCTCAATTCAATTAAAATTACTTTATTTTGAATTAAATAGTTTTAATCATAAAGGTTAGTCAGTGATGTTGGTTTAATCATTTATATATTCTGAATAGAAGATCTGCCAACTTATGTTATACACTACTTAATAAAGTATAACTGTAATTTATTTGCCACATCGCTTGCTTGCTGTGCTAAGTCACTTCAGTTGTGTCTGGCTGTTTGCGACCCTATGGATTGTAGGCCACCAGGCTCTTCTGTCCATGGGATTCTCCAGGCAAGAATACTGGAGTGGGTCACCACACCTTCCTCCAGGGGATCTTCCTGACCCAGGGATCAAACTGCCATCTCTTATATCTCCTGCATTGACAGACAGCTTCTTCACCACTAGCACCACATGGGAAGCCCCATTACAAAGGTAGAAAAAAAATCTACATTTTGTGTAATTTGGTTAGAACTAGGACTGATATTAAAATTACTTTGTGCTCCGTTTATGAAATCTGAAGAAATTTATTCATAGAAAGTTAAAATATGAATCAAAATTTACTTTGGTTGAAGAACACATTCATTACAGTTATTTACTTTCTTTTTTTTTATTTTTATTTTTTTATTTACTTTATATTGTTCCTCTTTTACATCATTTTTACATACTTATGAATCAAACATATTTCTCCCTTTTTTATACCAAATCAAAATCTCAAGAAAGGCTGTTTTTGTGTTCATGGGGCCGTATTATGAAATAATTTTTAAACTTCAAACTTGTTAAATATGAAGCAGAGATACCAGCCAGGCCCACCAAACCTCTGACACACTGAACTCTATTATAACAAATTTGTGTTGTATTAAGCTTCTGTATTTGTGGCAAATTGTTATGGTTGCAGTAAACAACTATAAATGTGTGAAAATCCTTATCATTATCTTGTGTTTGGCTATTGTTGTCACTTTAAAACTGCTACTGTCCATCTTATTTCTATTTAATATGTTTAAGTACGTGTTAAGGCAGAAAATTTCTGATACCCTTACATTTTATTCATTAACATTTTCAACCAAACTTTCAACACAGGTGTAACACTTTTCCTATCTGTTGTAAAATATGTCTATCTTTGGTAAATTTAATATATTAACAGTAATCATTTGCTAAGGATTTTATCATTTTGATATACCTTCCTAAACAGCATAAAAACATATTTTGAAAGTGATCAGGATGAATATTAAATGAATGAAGGGGTGGAAGATTGACAGTTGGTAAGTGGGAGATAAGAGTATATTCCATTTTGAATATAGATGGATAGGAGGAATACATAATAGATGATAAAACAGGAAGCCTACACTAAACTTTTATTGGCTTCGGTAACAGAAACCATGGAAAAGAAGATATTTATTAAAAGGTATATCAAATTAAATCCTTGTTTCAAATTTGCTCTTTTAGTAGCAGAGAGAGTTTTGGAATGAGAGTTAGGAACTTAGATTTCAATGCCACCTGATTCAGGTGTAAGTCTTAGGTCATTTTCTTTCGTAGGGAAAAGATAGGCTAGTCATAGTTTACTCTAACAAATCTATTGTTACTTTTTGCCTGAGGGTCTTCACACCTTAAAGCATGTTGTGTGTCAAATTAACATTTACTCTTGGCAAGGAAATTTTTATGTAGTAACTGAAAATAAGAAAATATAAGTGTTGCTCTATTCCTGAATATATCTCATTGGGAAAGCAATGGTGATCAAGGAAGAGTTTTTGTTCTTGTTTTGTTTGCTGGGTTTTTGCTTTTATGTGAGAGGACTGTTATGTCTAAAACTTATTCCAACTAGGATAATTACTTTTGTTTCATTATGTAATGATATTTTGTCACTACTTTTATATTGTGGGATTATGAATATACCAAACAATTATCATTCTTTCTCCATAGGAATATTCTGGGTTATTGAGTATTCTTTCAAATACCAACATTGAATAACATCAACTATAATAATTTAAGAAGGATAATGGTTTTTAAAAGATAAACTTCATATGCCACACATTATTCTAAATATTGTAAAATGCCTCCAACTGATAAATACCGTTAAAATTCTTATCTTAAGGATCAGGAAATGAGATTTAGTGAGGTTTGGTAGCTTATTTAAACTCAGAGTTAACCAGGAGTAAGTCTGAATTGAAAACCAGGCACCCTAATTATTAGATAAGTTATTACCCAGCATCTAAACTAGTCTTAAGTGCTACACAGAAAACCCTTTTATGACACTTTCTTTCAGTTCCAGCTATCTGGCTATTTATCCACTTCAGTGGGCTAGAATAAAGGAGATTACCCAGAGGAAAAAATCTGAAATTCTGAACAAACACTAGGGGATTTCTTTTATTATTTCAAACAGTAGTTCTACAACTTAATTGATCATCAGATTTAGCAAGGATCAAAGTACTTGCTAAAATTAAGAGGCTAAATTAATTAATTTTAAAATAAGAACTTCTGGCCCTACTCTGAAGCTCCAGAAGCAAATTTCATCCTTATAAAAACAAGCTATCCATATTTTTAACAAATATTTTAGGAGTCAATAGCAAGGATAAAAATCTGCTAGTAGATGTCTTTATAATTCCCATTAAGACTCTCTCCTAAATGAACATCTGTTGTGCAATCTCATGAAATTAGCATAGAAATTGAATTTTTCTCAATGAAATTATATCATTTCCATACTGATTTAAATGTTACACCACTGGATGCTTTATCAATATTTCTTGGAATGAGTATATTGGGAATTATCTTGTAGAGCTAAGTATATGTTCCATTATTCTAACAAATAAAATTACAGTATTTGGCCTTGAAACTGAAGCCCACTAAATGCTAGGGGAAGATATATCATCAATATAAGAAAGGACTATATCTGTATCTCTTGCATCTACAGAAAAAACACAATTGTAGATACAGTTCTACGTAATTTAAGCATCCTTGCAAATGCAAATTCTAATAAAGTTTGTAGGATACAGGACTTTGAATACCATGAAACGGTATTTAGTGTCTAAGATCTCTGATTTCTTTTAAATGGTTTATCTAAAAGACATATGGCCTGTAATAATATGTAAACTAATAGCTCTGTTTTCTCAGTGTGTATATTTTAATGTTTTCACATTGAATCATAAGAATATTTTGTCATTCTCTCTTTTATAATATGTAAGAAGATAGCAAATCTAGGCTAGATTTCTTATTTAACAAAATTTTGAAGGTATTAGCTCTTATCAATAGACATCCTCAGTGACTTTATATTAGGGATCCCAGTTTTGAAACACCCATTGATGTAATAGAAGAATTTCTTATGTAACTTATTATAGTAAACTAAGAAATTATCCTGGCAACATTTTTAAAACCTGATGATTATCTATATTTCAGGACCTACTCTTGAAAAAATAGAACAAAACACAGAGAGCAAAAAGGAGGGGACTTACTTGTGTGTCCATAGTAGTTTTATTAAACATTTCATGTCTGTGCAATTTTTGACATAAAAAAGGCAAGAATATCTGGGGTTTGCACCTTTGTAAATGTGAGACCCATGAAATGATTATTTCTGACAGGAGCTCCAGTGAGGGAAAGACAGCTTGACAGATAAATAGAAATTTAACTATAGCACTGAGCAAGTTCCAGCGAATAACTGATACCATTTTTGGTTCTGTGTTAAAAAGGAGTACTACGGAAACCTATAATGAGCTAAATTCTTTTAGGCAAAACATTAAACAAACTTTTAAAATTAGTGTGTCTTTTCAACGTGTTTTTCATATGGATTTTACTGTATTACGAAATCACCATTTTTAATCATATGTTTTAAAGTTAATGAAAATATAGGATCTCTACCAGTCTTAACCTTTATTTAATTTATATTTCTAGTAATAATGTTAGATGAAATAGCCCAACTCACCCCAGGATAAAGAAATTAGAATTTAACATAGGATAGTTTAATATAAAACTGTGAATACATAAGTTATAATTTCTGATAATGTGCCTTTCATTTTGTATTGAATTTCAAAGCACACAGCTTCAAAAACGACAAGTGACACAGAAAAAATATTTCTCAGAGTAAATGTTTTATTGAAAAATGTATTTTAAAAGAAATATGATATCATTACCAATTTTCCACAAGTTACCAACTACTGGATTCTGTGTGTGTGTGTCTAACAATAATTCTTGAATTTATTCTTCAGTAAGTAGGTCTTAGCTAAACAAGGTGAGAGAATTCTCCAAACCGCATTACATTTCTTAGCAAACACACACATCTCCACAAATGTGAATCCAGAAGAAACTCAAACTGGAGAATCCAAATATTTTGCAGAGAAAGGAAAAGTGAATGTCTTGTCAGTTTATTAGTTTTGACATTGGAAAGTTTAAGATAGCTAACAAACAGTTAGCCTTCAAAGGCAGTATTAATGAGAAAATGCTCTCTTAATCACTACCAATAGCTCACCAGCCAAAAACTTCAGCAAAAATAGTTGATTTCTTTTATCTCTCCAATGCTGCCAATAAATCAAGAAATTCTATCAACTTAGTGCATTAAACCCTATGAAGTCATTGATATTCAACTCTACTTTACCTAACACACAGCAACTTCAAAGATTCAAATCTCTCCAATCTTCATTCCGTTACAGCTATATTAGTGATTTGTATCAAAATCCATTCTTCCCTGTATTATTGAGATAGCACCCATCCGAATGGTCTCAATACAACTTCTCTGGCATTATCAATACAATAGATACTGGTATAATACAGCCTCTCTCGATTATGATCTGTTTTGCACTCAGATAGTCCCTTTAAAGGTAAAGATCAACTCACTGACATGACCTATAAGATAATTAAAACAACCTAGTCCCTGATTGTTTCAGCCTCATGTTCCCTACTCTTTCCCTCCACATTAATTTCAGTGACCAGAACATTTCCTTTAGCTAATTGCTATTTATATTTCAAGTCTTAGTTTATAAGTGATTTCCTCTAGGAAATCCCTTAACACAGGCTCATGAACACTATCCACCGTGTGATATCCAGTTCTTATTGCAACAGGGATCACATTGGGCTTATAACTGTTAGATTCATTAGTATCCCCTCAATGATGACCATTTTATGGGTGTGATGGCTTGAAAAATTCACCATTACAATCCAGCACACATTGTTGACACTTAATAGGCAGCTGTATGTGTTAGTAGCTCAGTCTGACTCTTTGTGACCCCGTGGACTGAAGCCCACCAGGCTCCTCTGTCCATGGGAATTCTCCAGGCAAGAATACTGGAGTGGGTAGTCATTCCATTCTCCGGACAACAGGCAGTTAGTAAACAGTAATTTTGTAATTCATTCTTTCACTTCCATATACAAGCTTTTAAGAAAACTCTAAAAATATGTACACAAAAATAAATCCAGATATTTTGAAAAATCCTAAAGAATCCAAAATTGATTGCTGTGTGTTGTGTTTGTGTGTTTAGTTACTAAGTTGTATCCAACTGCTGTGCAACCCCATGGACTGTAGCCTGTCAGGCTCCACTGTTCATGGAGTTAGAGAGGCAAGAATACTAGATGGGTAACCATTTCCTTCTCCAGGGTATCTTCCAATTCAGGGGTCCAAATCAGATCTCCTGCGTTGCAAGCAGATTCTTTACCACTGAGCTTCCTGGGAAGCCCTATTTATTGCTATATGTACTGTAATTTCATCTTTAAACAAATATTTATGTATTATCTGCTATGATACAAGCTCTTTTCTCTGCAGAGAAAGAATCTGACTGTTTTCTTCCCTCATGGAATTTATATTTCAGTGGGATTGAGTGGGAATTGGGAGTTGAAGAAACAATTGGGTCTGGGCTCTGCAGCATCTTTACGTTCCTTTGCTTCTAAGTCTGCTGCTAAGTTGCTTTAGTCGCGTCCGACTCTGTGCGACCCCATAGACGGCTGCCCACCAGGCTTCCCCATCCCTGGGTTTCTCCAGGCAAGAACACTGGAGTGGGTTGCCATTTCCTTCTCCAATGCATGAAAGTAAAAATTGAAAGTGAAGTCGCTCAGTAGTGTCCAACTCTTAGTGACCCCACGGACTGCAGCCTACTAGACTCCTCCATCCATGGATTTTCCAGGCAAGAGTACTGGAGTGGGGTGCCATTGCCTTCTCTGTATGTTCCTTTATATGATATTAAATTTTACAGTACTGAGTCTATATTCACACTCCTGCCTAGTTATAGAGACTTTCCACTGAGAGGCTGGAGGCAGCATGGAGAAAGAGATGAGGAAGGTCAGAAAAGAGACAGTGAGAAGGTACAGTGAGAGAAGAGATAGGTAAAACTATCATATTCCCCAGCTTATGTTTCTAGGACATTATTGTAGTGAAATTCTAGTACTTTGAATCCCTAATCTTATTTTTTCCTAATCTGATATTACCTATCAACAAAGAGTATGGTCCTTCATTTATGTAAATCACACACCTAAGAGTTTTATGATGCCAAGTTAGTCTTACTGTTCATTACACAATCACTCAGAAGATCAGAAATTCCTTTATTAGAATGTCAGTTTTCTCTTCAGATTACAAAAGTGCCTTCTAAAAATGATAGAGGAGTAAAAAATATGGGGACACATTCACTAAAATGTTACTTCTCAAAGGGAAAGTAGACTTGGTTTGTTACTTTTTTTAATCTAATCTACAAAGGTTGGAAATTAAACTAAATAAATCTCAGTATACAATTAGCATCTTATCCATCACATGGAAATAGCAAGATGTAAAGTGTCACAAATTGTCAGCCTGCTATATATAGGGAGCTCACAAATTGGTGTGTTTGGTGGTCATGTTGATACCCATCAGTGTGTAAAAAAAAGTGATTGCCTAGATTTAAAAGGCAAGAGACTCTAAATGTAGAAGTGTCTATTTTCATCATCCTTTGAAAAATAGGATCTGGCAACACTAAGATCAACTTCTCATTGGCAACCATCAGCTGGCAACACATTATTCTTTTTTGACAGGGCATTTTCTCTTACCAGTTTTCCCAATCTCCACAAAATCCCAATTGTGCTATATTCAGTCTATTTAACTTATTTATATAATAATGGAATGTTTAATAAGCAGTTATAATTGGCCCCATGTTCTACACTCTGGTGGCATTTTATACAATTACTCTTTTTTGAAGAATAAACTTATATATAGAAAATCATGCTAATAATCATTTCTTAAAGGAATTAACCTGAAATTTATGTGTGACTCAAAATCCCCGGGGTACTTAATGTGCAGATTTTCTGGTATATTCTCAGAAGGAGAGATTAATTGCATGTGATTACATCCCAGGAAATTGGTAATTTTTCAGCCTCCCTCATATAAGTCCCCTTAAGCTAAAATATTTGGTCAGATTTCTTGACTTTGTGAAATAATGATAATAGCCAGGAGGTTTTCAAAATCACCCAAATGTTGAAATATAGATAATACTAAAAAAGGGACTTAATTACTTCTTTCATATGTTTAAAATTACTATATGGAAGTAAATTTAACTTATGACAAATTAGTGCTGAAGCATTCATCATTTATTAATATTGTGAGGAGTTGTTGCAGGGTAATATCCTTTGTATAAAGTTCATATATTCATGGGCTGAGATTTATTTGTAACTAAAACAAGGGAACCTAACCAAGATTTAAATGCAAATGATTTTTAGTCATTTGAGAAAGGTATCAATTTCATTAATTAAATACTTTGGGGAGCCAGTTTTTACAATAAAATATGTAATTTCTTTCCTTAGTAAATATAATTTTTCTTAAGTCATGTTTAAATTAGTAGGAAACTAGAGAAGATGCATAAACGAAGAGAATCATTAACATGGCTATCTTCAAAGTTCCATTATTTTAACCAGTGAATATTGTCCTATCTATGTGAATAGCTGAGATCTCAGTTCATCATATTTGTTCATCTTTATTTTTCCAGGATCTCCTGTTTTCTGGTTTTCACTTATTTTTTTGTTGTTCCTCTTTCCTTTTAGTGGCTACATACCCTATTAGGTTATTTTAAATTTTCATTAAGATAATTTTTTTCATTGTGAAACATTTTTATAATGCTAAATTGCTTCAATCTTGTCTGACTCTTTGTGACTCTGTGCACTGTAGTCTGCCAGTTTCCTCTAAGGATGGTATTCTCTAGGCAACAATACTGAACTGAGTTGCCACGCCCCCCTCCAGAGAATTTTCATTCCCCAGGGATTGAACCCACGTCTCTCAAATCTCCTGCATTGGCAGGCAGGGTCTTTACCACTAGCTCCACCTGGGAAGCCCAACCATTTTATAACTTATGTTCAAATTCTGTCCCACATTTGGTTGATATGATAGGTACAGAAGTCTAGTTTAGAAGCAAATTCTCTTCAGAACTGTGAAGCTATGTTTTGAGTTTCTGATATTCCTTTTGTGAAGTTCAATGCTGATGTCATTAATTCTCTGTGTGCCACTTTCATTTTCTGTGAAATCTTGTACTGGCTTTGTTTCCATAGTTACAACATTTCACAACAGTGAAACTCGGGCATATATTTTTGGAGGTTTTGTCAGGGATCAGGTGACCTCTTTCAGTTTGTAAAGTCAATATCCTTCAGTTTTTAAAATTTTTCTTGAATTATTTCAATGTTTCTATCATTTAAACAGTTCTCTCTCTCCCTTTTTTTTTTTTCCTTAGAACTCATAGATATGTGTCTGTTGTATTGTATAGAAAATATTGGGTTGGCCAGAAAGTTCATTTTGCTTTTTTCATATGAACTTACAGAAAAACCTGAAAGAACTCTTTTGGCCAACTCATTATGTCTGACTACTGTTTTTTAATACTGTTTTCTGATTACTATCTTTTAATTGAGTGTTTGATTAGATATTTATTGTTATGTTTCACTCTGTGCTTTTTTTTAATTTCTGTTACATATTTTTGTTTTCTAAGAAAACTAATTTGTTAATTTGATCCTCCTTTTTTTAGCATACTGCTATTTATTCATGGGTACATTGCCTTCTCTCTGGAAATATTATCCCTCAGAAAATATCATCATCATTTTCTACATGATTCCAACAGATATTTTCAATGCTTTATGTGTTTAAAATGATTAATTTCAAGTATAAGAGAAAATAAATAGCAAATAGTAAGTTTTTTAAAAAAGGTAAAGCAAAAGGATAGTTAAAAAAGGAGAGTAAATTTTTGAAGTAATTTTAATAATAGATTAAACATGTAAATCTTTTAATGTTAATACATTTTGGTATGCAGACATTTTAAAAGATAAAAAAATACTCTTAACACTCTTTCGGGAAAACTGGCTTAGATTAGGTTTTTATCCCAAAACATTATATCAGGAAGTTCTTCCTTTCAAGTTACTACCTGCATAAGAATACATTTTTCTTTTTTGTCTTTAGAAATATTCTCTTTTGTCTTTTATTCATTTGTGAAGTTGGGAAAAATCAAGTAAGATATCATCATCTAGTGACTAACAGTCTAAGGTTTCATTTTTATGATAAACTTTATCATCATAATCAGTCTAGAGTATAATTAGTCTCTCTGAATTTAACTTCTGATTTATCTAATAATTGTGAAATATAATCCTCTGTCAATTTTCTTCTTTTCACTATCAAAGACCAAACATGAAAAATCTTACTTCTCACTTTTGTTTAAAGAAATCAAAAAGCACACTGCAGAGATGGATTCCTTACTTTTCTCTTTTATTTTCCAAGAGATGATAAAAAATCCTTTACAGTGTCAAAACAAAACAGAATAATTTATTTCACTACTGCATAATCATTCTATATGATTCCAAATTTCTTTTCTTTTTTAAAAATTATTTGAATCTTTATTTGGGGAAAATTGATAAGAAATGAATAATTCATAGAATAATGAAATAGTGAAATACTTTGTTATAAGAAAATGACTACTAAGATTCTGTACTATATGGTAGAAAAGTTTCAAATGGAACTATGTGGTAACTGAAAGAATCAGTTTTTAAAAATAACATAATGTCTCTCTTTCTTGATACACTTCTAAGAGAGACAAAGTTCTGATATATATTAATGGTGCCATATAATAAGAAATACTCAAATTTTTTCATTTTTCCAAATAGAATTCCTCAAACATATAATTAGATTTAATTGATCTAAATTGTATGCAAAGGGTATTTGATATTTATTTGGTACAAGTAGTCACTGTATAAGTAAAATTTTTTATTATTTTTTATCTCTTTCAGATTAGATGGTTTTCACAGATAATCTTTGGTTAGTTCAGTTCAGTTCAGTCACTTAGACATGTCTGATCTTTGCAACTGCATAGACCGCAGCACACAGGCCTCCCTGTCCATCACCAACTCCCACAGTTTACTCAAAGTCATGTCCCTTGAGTTGGTGATTCCATCCAATCATCTCATCCTTTGTCGTCCCCTTCTTCTCTTGCCTTCAATCTTTCCCAGCATAAGGGTCTTTTCAAATGAGTCAGTTCTTCACATCAGGTGACCAAAGTACTGGAGTTTCAGCTTTAGCATCAGTCTTTCCAATTAATATTCAGGACTGATTTCCTTTAGGTTGGACTGGTTGGATTTCCTTGCAGTCCAAGGGACTCTCAAGAGTCTTCTCCAACACCACAGTTCAAAAGCATCAATTCTTCAGTGCTCAGCTTTCTTTATAGTCCAACTCTCATATCCATACATGACTGCTGGAAAAACTATAGCTTTGACTAGATGGACCTTTGTTGTCAAAGTAATATCTTTGCTTTTTGATATGCTCTTTAATATGTGGTCTAGGTTGGTTTCTTTCAAGGAGCAAGCGTCTTTTAATTTCATGTCTGCAGTCACCATCTGCAGTGATTTTGGAGCCCCCAAAAAATAAACTCTGTCATTATTTCACCATCTGTTTGCCACGCAGTGATGGGACCAGATGCTATGATCTTAGTTCTCTGAATGTTGAGTTTTAAGCCAACTTTTTCAGTCTCCTCTTTCACTTTCATCAAGAGGCTTTTTAGTTCTTCTTCACTTTCTGCCACAAGGGTGGTGTCATCTACATATCTGAGGTTATTGATATTTCTCCGGGCAATCTTGATTTCAGCTTGTGCTTCATCCAGCCCAGCGTTTCTCATGATGTTCTCTGCATATAAGTTAAATAAGCAGGGTGACAATATACAGCCTTGGCATTCTCCTTTTCCTATTTGGAACCAGTCTGTTGTTCCTTGTCCAATTCTAACTGTTGCTTCCTGACCTGCATACAGATATCTCAGGAGGCAGGTCAGGTGGCCTGGTTTTCCCATCTCTTTAAGAATTTTCTACAGATTGTGATCCACACAGTCAAAGGCTTTGGCATAGTCAATAAAGCAGAAATAGATGTTTTTTCTGGAGCTCTCTTGCTTTTTCAATGATCCAACGGATGTTGACATTTTGATCTCTGGTTCCTCTGCCTTTTCTAAATCCTGCTTGAACATTTGTGGTTCATTGTTCACATACTGTTGAAGCCTGGCTTGGAGAATTTTGAGCATTATGTTGCTAGCATGAGATGAGTGCAGCTGTGCAGTAGTTTGAGCCTTCTTTGGCATTGCCTTTCTTTGGGATTGGAAATGAAAACTGACCTTTTCCAGTCCTGTGGCCACTGTTGAGTTTTCCAAATTTGCTGGCATATTGAGTGCAACACTTTCACAGCATCATCTTTAAGGATCTGAAATAGCTCAACTGGAATTCCATCACCTCCACTAGCTTTGTTCATAGTGATGCTTCCTAAGGCCCACTTAACTTCTCATTCCAGGATGTCTGCCTCTAGGTGAGTGATCACACCATTGTGATTATCTGGGTTGTGAAGATCTCTTTCGTATAATTCTTCTGTGTATTCTTGCCACCTCTTCTTAATATCATCTGCTTCTGTTGGAAGCATTTCTCTCCTTTATTGTGCCCATCTTTGCATGAAATGTTCGCTTGGTATCTCGAATTTTCTTGAAGAGATCTCTAGTCTTTCCCATTCTATTTTTTTCCTCTATTTGTTTGCATTGATCACTGAAGAAGGCTTTTTTATCTCTTCTTGCTATTCTTTGGAACTCTGCATTCAAATGGGTATACCTGTCCTTTTCTCTTTTGCCTTTCACTTCACTTCTTTTCACAGCTATTTGTAAGGCCTCCTCATACAACCATTTTGCCTTTTTGCATTTCTTTTCCTTGAGGGTGGTCTTGATCAATACCTCCTGTACAATGTCACGAACCTCCGTCCATAGTTCTTCAGGCGCTCTATCAGATCTAATTCCTTGAATCTGTTTGTCACTTCCACTGTATAATTATAAAGGATTTGATTTTGGTCATACCTGAATGGTCTAGTGGTTTTCCTTACTTTCTTCAATTTAAGTCTGAATTAGGCAATTAGGAGTTCATGATCTGAGCCACAGTCAGCTCCTGGTCTTATTTTTGCTGACTGTATAGAGCTACTCCATCTTTGGCTGCAAATAATATAATCATTCTGATTTTGGTATTGACCATCTGGTGATGTCCATGTGTAGAGTAATCTTTGGTTACCTGTTCATAATGAAGAATTCCTGAATAAAAAGATGCATGGAAGCTCCATTAGAAGGTAATGCTTAATAAATGTGGGCTATCTTCTGGATTTTCTAGATGGCTGGTTTCTTTGAGAATATGTGTTGATAGCATCTCTTTTCCAATTTTATGGGAATGGTTGGATTAAAAAAAATAAAATTACCCACACACCACCACATCATACCTGGATGTCAGTGTTCTATGATTCAGCGTGCTAGGATCAGAATAGTAGAAGAGGGCTGCTGTGCCCAAATGTAAGTTGTTATCTCTATGTTTTAAGCTCTGAAAAATAAGCTTTATCTTTGCAGTTTTGTTCTGCAATTAGAGACAGATGATGGTTTTTTTTTACCCCAAAACGTGAGAAATCACACCTAGATAATCTGTTTGCATTAAAAAATGTATCTTATTTTAGTGACATTTATAAAATATATCTTTATTTAGTCCATTGTGCCTTTGCTTTCAGATGGAATTCAACTCAAAATAATAATTGAAGGGTTCTACGTGAGTCTGAGTGAACTCCGGGAGTTGGTCATGGACAGGGAGGCCTGGTGTGCTGCGATTCATGGGGTCGTAAAGAGTCGGACATGACTGAGCGACTGAACTGAACTGAACTGAAGTTTAAGTCACATGAGTCTCTTTATTGTCTGCTTAGAATTTATCATTGTTTGGTCTGCTGCTCAGTTACCATTTACCAATTTACTCTAAACACTCCAATACTTAGTTGGCTATTTTCTCCTCTTTTGTTTGCTTCATCTTTATGGGCTTGTGATGTAAAAATCTAATCAATTCTTTTTATTAAGTATTTTGGAAGGAAGCAAAAATATATGTTTACTATGTCATTTTTACCCAGATTTTCCCATTTTATTTTTGATATTTTCTAAGCCAAAAATTTTAAAATATATACATTTGGAGATGCATGTATTATAGGGCTTATAAACTATCATTAAAAAAAAAGAATGTGAATCTTTCCAGTTCTTCTCTAATTTTTGTGAACTTACAATTATAATAGGAATATACCACAAACACATTCAAATTCATTACAGCTATACTGAAGTGACACTAAATAGGAATTCAGATTCATTTTCACTGCATTTATATTCCTCAGGGCCTAGAGGATGTCATCAATAATTTTAAAATATAGATTATGAGAATTGACATGATTTTATACATTTTGATTTTAAATTTGTTGCCATTGTTTTACATAAAACCAATGCAAAAAATCACATTTCAAGACAATATAAAACCGTAGAATTGGAAAATTCTTTATAGCTCCAAAAGTCACACTTCTCTGAATTTTACATTGATTTGTTTTTATTTAAATACAAAGTTATTTTACTGCCTAATTCAAGATTTTCTGGAAAGGTAGGTAAAAATAGGAGTGTCCCAACCCAATCAACATACTATTCCTCTAGAAAGTAATGCCTCCTTTCCTTTGCATAAGTGCTCTACTTCAATTGCTGTTCAAATACTAGAAAGGTTGAATTTAAGTTTTAAGACAAGGGGATTAATCATCAAGTATTTAAAGTTTGAGGGTTTTTTTTTTTTTTTTTTCTTAAGCTTAGTAGGTTTTAGTATCTTAAGGGAATTAATTGGTTTTTGAGAGTGATTTTTATATCAACATGCTTCAGAGCTTTTGTAGGTTTTAGGCAACCATTTTAAAGATATTTTGTTCAAATAATGGACTTGTTTTATTCTCAGATAAGTCACCAATAATCCCTTGCTTAGAAGCTTATAGCTGCTGTAGCCAAGGTTAATTAATTAGAAGTATTAAAGCTTGGATTAACACTTGGACCTGATTCACAAATCATTTGCTTGAAAGTATTTAAGTTGGCCAGTAAAATTATTTTTATAAACTTAATGCCATACCAGAGAAGAGTAAAAATTTTAAAGACTTCATAGAGTATCAGGTAAACTATACAAAACTAAAATGGAAAAAAAAAAACAGTTTTCTATCTGGTTTCCCACCAGCCAAACTGCCTTAAGCTATACTTACTTGCAACTATTTCTGTAAATTATTATCAAGCCATTTTTCTGTATATGGCTTATTTTTTTAGAAAATAGAAAAATAATTATCTAAATAACTGAAGAGCAAATGTACATGATCAAATAGATGTGGCATTTTATATTGAAAAGTAACCTATGTAATTTCTAAGGTACTTTAAAGGAGCTGTTATATAACCATGGAGGATGGGATAAATACATGCTAGGAGTCTAAAATAATCCATGAGCTGAGGTTGTCATTTTGACATAATTTTTGAGGATAGGTTTTCCTACAAATGGCTCAGCTGGTAAAGAATCCACCCACAATATGGGAGACTAGGTTCAATCCCTGGGTTGGGAAGATCCCCTGGAGAAGGAAAAGGCTACCCACTCCAGTATTCTGGTCTGGAGAATTCCATGGACTGTATAGTCCATGGAGTCACAAAGAGTTGGACACCACTGAGTGACTTTCACCTTCCTACAAATTAGAAATTCTGGATTTTTAAAAGGTAAGCCTTAAGGGATGCTATTTATAGAGAGGGACTATCTGAAGTCTAATTGCCAATGTATAGCCAAAGAAAATAGAAATGCAGATATACCTTTTGAGCTTTTGCTGGTAGGAAAAAAAATCAAGTTCAAGTATAGAATGCTTCTTCAGAGAATTTTTTAAAACGTTTTTGTAAATTAATTTATTTATTTTAATTGGAAGCTAATTAGTTTACAATACTGTGGTGGTTTTTGCCATACATTCACATGAATCAGCCATGGGTGTACATGTGTCCTCCATCCTGAACCCCCTTCCCACCTCCCCCCATCCCATCCCTCAGGGTTATCCCAGTGCACCAGCCCTGGGCGCCCTGTCTCATGCATCAAACCTGGACTAGTGATCTGTTTCATATATGGTAATGTACATGTTTCAATGCTATTCTCTCAGATCATCCCAGCCTCACATTCTCCCACAGAGTCCAAAACTCTGTTCTTTACATCTGTGTCTCTTTTGCTGTCTCACATATAGGGTCATTGTTACCATCTTTCTAAATTCCATATATATGCATTAATATACTGTATTGGTGTTTTTCTTTCTGACTTACTTCACTCTGTATAATAGATTCCAGTTTCATCCACCTCATTGGAACTAATTCAAATGCATTCTTTTTTAATAGCTGAGTAATATTCCATTGCGTATATGTACCACAGCTTTCTTATCCATTCATCTGCTGATGGACATTTTGTAAAGTAAAAGTTTTATTTTTGAAAAAGTTTCAGAATATAATCCATGTTGTTTTGAGTCAAAAAACAAAGTCAATAATCCAATAACGCATTTGTCAACATTTTATGTATGACCAGACAGTAAATCTGTTAGACTTTCAGGGTCATATAATATCTGTTACTCAATTCCAACACTGTGGTGTAAAATAAGTCACAGAAAAGTATGTGACAAATGAGTGTGGCTACATTTAAGTAAGACTTTTTTCTGATCACAGAAATTTGAATTTTGTGCAATATTCACATGTCATGATTCTCTTTTTCTTGATGTTTTTGAACATTCAGAAATGTTGAAAGCATGCTTAGCTCATATCCAACAGTGAAACAGCTGGCAGACTAAATGTGGTTCAAAGGATGTGATCCGTCCACATCTCCTTTAGTATCATGACATCATCTGCTTAATTCTGAATTAAAGAAGATCAGGGCTAATGAACATGGCACAAAGGTTAGCTCATTGCATTTGCCCAGTAAATATATTCTGAAAGAATTCCTGATTTAAACAATTAACTTCTCAAGGTCTGTTTCTCCAATGGGTATTATTTACAGAGGAAAGAATGATATTAAAAGATATAGTTGTCTAACATCTACTCTGCATTGATCAGTGAGGAAGGGTTTCTTATCTCTTCTTGCTATTCTTTGGAACTCTGCATTCAGATGCCTCTTGAGAAACCTATATGCAGTTCAGGAAGCAACAGTTAGAACTGGACATGGAACAACAGACTGGTTCCAAATAGGAAAAGTAGTATGTCAAGGCTGTATATTATCACCCTGCTTATGTAACTTATACGCAGAGTACATCATGAGAAATGCTGGGCTAGAAGAAGCACAAGTTGGAATCAAGGTTGCCGGGAGAAATATCAATAACCTCAGATATGTAGATGACACCACCCTTATGGCAGAAAGTGAAGAGGAACTAAAAAGCCTCTTGATGAAAGTGAAGTGTGAAAAAAGTTGGCTTAAAGCTCAACATTCAGAAAATGAAGATCATGGCATCTGGTCCCATCACTTCATGGGAAATAGATGAGGAAACAGTGGAAACAGTGTCAGACTTTATTTTTGGGGCTCCAAAATCACTGCAGATGGTGACTGCAGCCATGAAATTAAAAGACGCTTGCTCCTTGGAAGAAAAGTTATGAGCAACATAGATAGCATATTGAAATGCAGAGACATTACTTTGCCAAATAAAGGTCCGTCTAGTCAAGGCTATGGTTTTTCCTGTGGTCATGTATCAATGTGAGAGTTGGACTGTGAAAAAAGCTGAGCGCCGAAGAATTGATGTTTTTGAACTGTGGTTTTGGAGAAGACTCTTGAGAGTCCCTTGGACTGCAAGGAGATCCAACCAGTCCATTCTGAAGGAGATCAGCCCTGGGATTTCTTTGGAAGGAATGATGCTAAAGCTGAAACTCCAGTACTTTAGCCACCTCATACGAAGTGTTGACTCATTGGAAAAGACTCTGATGCTGGAAAGGATTGGGGGCAGGAGGAGAAGGGGACGACAGAGGATAAGATGGCTGGATGGTGTCACTGACTTGATGGACATGAGTCTGAGTGAACTCCGAGAGTTGGTGATGGACAGGGAGGCCTGATATGCTGTGATTCATGGGGTCACAAAGAGTCGGACACGACTGAGCGACTGGATTGAACTGAACATCTCCTCTGTTTTATTACAATTATACTGGAAAGGATAAATTTTAATATTTTACAGTTTAAGAATTGAAGACTTTATATTTAGAAGAATACATCTGCATTCCTTTTTCCAGGGATGGAAAACTACTTTAACTAATTAACCTTCAAAAAAGAACATAAAAGTCTAATCTTTCTTTCTCTCCTTCTCTAATAATAGATGTCTAGAAATTTTTTAAATGAAATTGAAAAGCTACCAAGGTATCAGTATCTTGAGAAAACAAAATCCTAAAAAGAAAAGGCAGGAAAGAGTGTGTGACATTCAGTACTACTTTCTCTTTAAGTCATGTACTCATTCAAAATTAAAATAAAAAAAAAGAAATCAAGGAAGCAAGCAAACTAACCCTGCATGGAAACTGCTTCTGAGAGGTTGAGAATTAAATAAAATTTATGTCAGTATTTTAGGGTTTGGTGTGTAAATATTTGAGTTCAGAACTCACCAAGGAGTGGAGACATTGATACACACTAGTTTTCTACTTGAGATACCATAGAAGTTGCTAGTATGGAAATGAGGGTGAATCAGAGAAATATAGCAGTCATTAAACTTGAAGCCTGGTTTTGAATATGTTAACAATCTAATGTGATCTCATCTCCCTCTAGCTCCCTTCCCAGAATCAAATCCAAATCCTATCTGAAGAAAGAATAACATTATTCATAACCTCAAATTCTATTTTTCTGTAGCTTGTATTGTATTGTAAAATCAAATTAAATAATCAGACATACTGACTGATATGTTGACATGACTGAAAAACAAGAAAGAAGAAAAAGTAATAAAAATAGATGAAGACAGAATATACTGGAACCACATAGTAGAGTTTTCAGAGTAAAGATTTTAAAATAATTGTCATCAGTAATATATTAAAATGACATGATGAGGGACTTTCCTGGGGGTCCAGTGGCTGACTCTGCATTCCCAATGCAGGGGGCCCAGGTTCGATGCCTGGCCAGGGAACTAGATCTCACATGCCACAGTGAAGATCAAAGATCCTACAAGCTACAAGTAAGACCCAGCATAACTGAATAAATAAATAATTTTTTAAATGAGATGATGAGAAAAATTTTCAGGAGATAACTGAAGAATTTTAAAAAATCAAGTAAAATTTTCTTATGTGATAAATGCAATTGAAATTATGAGCTCAAAATATTTGTTTAATAATGGGCTTCCCAGGTGGCTCAGATGGTAAAGAAGCCATCTGCAGTGCAGGAGACCCAGGTTCCATCGTTAGATCAGACAGATTCCCTGGAGGAGGGAATGACAACCCACTCCAGTATTCTTGAGGGGTAAAAATAGTTTACAAATAAGTATAGAGATTTGAATAGAAACTATGTAGAAGAGCATTATATACCTTTGACCAATGACATAGAACTTAAAAAGTTCTAACATAAGAGGTAAGTGAAATCCTATAAGAAAATCTTAGAGTATAAAGTAAAATATGATGGGTAAAAGTTAAATACATAATACATAGTTAAATACATAATGACTGAAAATTTAAAAAATTAGAAAATGATATCAGTACACATTATTAAGAAGCACTATGAATGTGTCATTGCAATAAAATACATCTGTACAATAGAACCTGTGATTTCATGCCACAGAACAACCAAGAAAAGAAGATCTTTAGTTAGAGGAAGAATGCTCTATCTTCATGAATAGGAAAAAAAGGATTTACAGATGAATTCTTAACAGAAGTGCTGGAGACTAGAAGACAAACGGAATAATTTTGCAAAATACAAAAAGATAGTAACTGGCAAATCAGGTTTTGATACCCAATGATAATATTCCTCAAGAATGAAGAAGAAATTAAGGTATTTTCTGACAAACAGTAATTGAAAGAATGATTTCACAAAAGTCCTGTGCCAAAGTAAAATTCATAACAAAGTAAAACTGCACACATGAAATTATGGCATTGCAGGAAGTGAAGAAAAACAAAGGGAATGTGAGTCTATAAATATAGAAATGTGAGTATAAATATAGTTATATTCTATATCTATAGAAATATAGTCTAAATATAGGGTGTGCAATATAAATATGTGCAAATAATTAACATGTACAACAGCAATATCACAAAATATTTCATTTTCTAAAGTGGGTAACATTTACTGATGCAATAAATTGAGATGTATTTGTGTAATCTTTGGGACAAGGCATATAGTTAAAATAAATGAAAGGGTGTATTAATTTCCTATGACTGTTGTAACAAATTACCACATACATAGTGGTGAAATCTACAGCTCACAATTATGAGGACAGACGCCCTAAATCAGAATCACTGGCAGATAATCTGTGTCTTGCTTTCTCCAGCTTCAGGTGACTGCCAACATTTCTTGATTTGCTGTCAAATCACTTTGCCTCTGTGGTCACATCAAAAGTGAATGCGCAGTCTTATTTCAATGTATGTTAAAATAGGACATGCCTAATGAATTAACCATACTTAGGATATTTATTGACAAATTATGAAACATTCTATTATCAAGCAATCTCAGCCAAGTCAACAAGTCAGATTGAATTTATGTGAATAATATAGGAAGCTAGGTGCTACCCAGGTGATGCCTGGCAAGGCAAGAGACATATGTTCCATCCTTGGTTGGGAAGATCCTCTGGAGTAGAAAATGACAGCATGCTCCAGTATTCTTACTTATAGAATTCAATGGCAGAGAAGCTTGGCAGGCTACAGGGCATGGGACCGCGAAGAGTTGCACATGACTGAGAAACTGAGCACACAGAGTATAGGAAGGGATAAAGTATGAAGTGACGTGCATAAAACCTATGCATTCAAAATATCATCAGGTCAACCTCAGGACATTTCTTTTGACTTAAAGTTTCACTTGAAATTTAGATAATATATGGAAACATAGGTAGCGAATAAGGAACAATATAGCTTCAATAATTGAAAGTATTTAAGTATTTAAAAAATGCTTAATACTTTTAAAGTGTTTAAGTATTTAAACATTGATAGCTGGCAGCTGGCGTTATCAATCATTAACAGATAGATAGCTGGATGACACTAAAGGAGTGGGAGAAAAGTCCAAAAGTGAAGTCTGTTTATGTATACATGGTAGAGGAGAAGAGTCCCACATAGTTTAACAGGTTCTGATATTATCATAAAATTTCAATTGTGAGTTATCACTTGATAGAGTATGGTTTTGATGAGACAAACTCAAATTTGCTTCTAAAACACATTTTCTTTTTACCTCCAAAAAAGATTACTGCCTCTCTTTCCATACCTGTAAAATGAGGATGGTATTGATACCTACCTCAACGGGTTGTCAAAATTGTATAAACCACTACATGTGCGCACTCTTAAAGTGATCTCCATGTACATGACAAATGCTCCAATTTACATTACTGTTATAATATCTCAGAATAATGCTGTGTATCACATAAGAATCAGCATAATATATGTCCATTACAATAAAGAGAATAATATAGTAGAAAATATGAGTACATGGTATAGAAATTTTGAAAATTTTATCTTTTAAGAAATAAATTTCAAGTATTTGGAGATAGGGAGACACAGAAGACATAGGTTCGGTACTTGGTTTGGGAACATCCCTGGAGGAGGAAATAGTAACCCTCTCCAGTTGCCTGGAAAATCCCATGGACAGAGTAGCATGGTGGGCTCCATAGGGCCACAAGCATCAGACCCGGACAGGACTGAGTGAGCGAGCATGCACACTCAGAGGCACAATCACACATCCAGAAAGCTTCTTGCTTCAATAAGCTTCAATGAAATATGTTTGCTTAAATATATTTTTTCCACCACAATAACCAAAAAACTTTGATTCAAGAGCCACCTTCCTTTCCTTAAACAGAAGAAAAAGTATCATTCAATAATGTAAAACCAGTTATATGAAGAATATGTAAAATGAACATGGATTTTAAATTTGGAAGACTACAGTATACCTTGATCCTCAACAAGAAAATTTAAATTGTCAAAAATAGATAGGTATTTCCATCTTATTTAGGTACAGTTTAGATTTGAACACAACCAATTTGAAACTCATGTGCTGTCATCTTAATCTTTAAATAACAATAGTATGATTCAGCTGACTACTGAACTACAAATATTTAGCAGAGTAAAAAATTTCAACATATAAAGCATTTGAAAAAATAATAAAATGTAAAAGCACATAAGAAGAGCTTTCTACTTTTCTATTTTTATAATAAAAAGTATAAATAGTATCTTCAAAATATAAATGTTATCAATCCAATAAATCTAATCTAACATTTAATCTAGTCACATAGTATATCACTCTAATATTTAAATGTACATATATTAAACCATATGTACATATATCACTGGTGGCTCAGATGGTAAAGAATCTGCCTGTAATGCAATTCGCTCAGTCGTGTCCGACTTTTGCAGCCCCATGGACTGTAGCCCACCAGGCTCCTCCGTCCATGGGATTCTCCAGGCAAGAATACTGGAGTGGGTTGCTATTTCCTTCTCCAGGGGATCTTCCTGGCCCAGGGATTGAACCCAGGTCTCCTGCATTGCTGGCAGACGCTTTAACCGATGAGCCACCAAGGAAGCCCCGTGTACATATATCACTTGTGGCTCAGATGGTAAAGAATCTGCCTGTAATGCAATTCGCTCAGTCGTGTCCGACTTTTGCAGCCCCATGGACTGTAGCCCACCAGGCTCCTCCGTCCATGGGATTCTCCAGGCAAGAATACTGGAGTGGGTTGCTATTTCCTTCTCCAGGGGATCTTCCTGGCCCAGGGATTGAACCCAGGTCTCCTGCATTGCTGGCAGACGCTTTAACCGATGAGCCACCAAGGAAGCCCCGTGTACATATATCACTTGTGGCTCAGATGGTAAAGAATCTGCCTGTAATGCAGAAGACCCAGGATGGATACCTGGGTTGGGAAGATCCCCTGTAGGAGGAAATGGCAACTCACTCCAGTATTCTTGCCTGGAGAATTCCATGGAAAAGGAGCTTGGCAGGCTACAGTCCATGGGGTCACAAAGAGTTGGACATGACAGAGCAACTAACACTTTCACTTTATTTAATTTTTAGGCCATGAGATAGAATACATGAATTAATATAAGAAAATGACTTAGTTTGGGACTATAGCATTTGGCGTGCATGCTATTTTGCTGCAGTCTTGTCAGACTCTTTGTGACTGTATGGACTGTAACCTGCCAGGCTCCTCTGTCCATGACATTCTTCAGGCAAGAACAATGGAGTGGTTTCTCATGCTTTTCTTCAGGGGATCATTCTGACCCAGGAATTGAAACTGTGTCTCCTGCAGCTCCTGCATTGAAGGCAGATTCTTTACTGCTGAGCCACCAGGGAAGCCCACTTTGGGACTATACTCTAGACAAACAGTAAAAAAGAAAAAGTGTTCATTGCTTGGTATTACAGTAACCATGAAATTATAAATTTTGCCTCATGTGTTAGGTTTATGTCTCCTGGTAGCATGAATTACTTTTTCATATTAATGAAAGGAAGATAATTTGGAGGTTTTTATCTCCCTCAAGCTTTCATTCACTTTATATGTAATACCAGCCAATACACTGCTGTCATCTCTTTTGTACTGAAGATCAGATTAAATGAATCAAAACTTAGAAGAAATAAGAGGGACTCATTGTTTCGGAATAAATGCCAATTCAAAATAGGAAGGATGGAAAAGAGTAAGAGTTTCTTTAGAGTTTCTGTGGTGTTGGAGCTCATCAAGAATGGTAAAGAGACAAACTAATTTGTCATGATCTGTTCTGAGAGACAGCAGTACCCTGTAGTGAACTTGACAAACACATTATTAATTGAAGAGGTCCCAGAACTACAGTGCTTCCAAATATAACAAAAGAATTCAGCATTGTTTTGAATCACAGACTGTGCAAATAAAAGCAAAAATATTGAATCTTCTTTGATCAATGCAAGAATGTTCTCTCAATAAGTATGTTTAGACAGTGACTCATTGCAAATTTAATTATCAACTAATTTTTAAGCTATGAATAGAAAAATATAAATCAAATTGCCAACAGCCATTGAATCATAGAAAAAGCAAAGGAATTCCAGAAAAACATCTACTTCTGCTTCATTGACTACACTAAAGTCTTTGACTGTGTGGATCACAACAAACTGTGGAAAATTCTGAAAGAGATGGGAATACTGGGCCATCTTACCTGCCTCCTGAGAAATCTGTATGCAGAAGTCAAGAAGCAACAGTTTGAAATGGACAAGGAACAAAGGACTGGTTCTAAACTGGGAAAGGAGTACATCAAGCCTGTATATTTTCACCCTGCTTATTTATCTCATATGCAGAGTACCTCATGTAAAATGCCAGGCTGGATGAAGCACAAGCTGAAGTCAAGTTTACAGGGAGAAATATCAATAACCTCAGATATGGAGATGACACCACCCTAATGGCAGAAAGTGAAGAGGAACTAGAGAGCCTCTTGAGAAGGGTGAAAGAGGAGGGGGAAAAAGCTGGCTTAAAACTCAACATTCAAAAAATGAAGATCATGGCATCCAGTTCCATCATGTCATGGCAAACAGGAAAAAAATGGAAACAGTGGGAGACTTTATTTCCTTGGGCTCCAAAATCACTGCAGACAGTGATTGCAGCAATGAAATTAAAAGATACTTGCTCCTTGGAAGACAAAGTATGATGAACCTAGATAGCATATTAAAAAGCAGAGACATCACACTGAAAACAAAGGTCTATATAGTCAAAGCTATGGTTTTTCTAGTAATCATTTACAGATATGAGAGTTGGACCATGAAGGCTGAGTGCAGAAGAATTAATGCTTCTCAACTGTGGTGTTGGAGAAGACTTTTGAGAGACTCTTGGACTGCAAGGAGATCAAACCAGTCAATCCTAAAGGAAATCAGTCCTGAATATTCATTGGAAGGACTGATGCTGAACTTCTTTGGCCACCTGATTCAAAGAGCCAACTCACTGGAAAAGACCTTGATTCTTGGAAAGATTGAGAGCAAGAGGAGAAGAGGATGATAGAGGGCGAGATGGTTGGATGGCATCATTGACTCAATGGACAAGAGTATAAGAAAATTCTGCAAAATAGTGAAGGACAGGCAACCCTGGCATTCTGTAGTCTATGGGGTCACAAAGAGTCAGACATAACTGAGCCACTGAGCAACAACATATATTTATGCATGTATGTGTGTGTAGATAGATACTTACTCCCTATAGTTAAAACCAGAAAACCAGGCTATGTGGGTTCCTTTTTTTGTATGGGGATAGAAACAATTTCCTCTTCTCCTCAAAAATAGGTATTAAAAGATTTTAGGAAAAGTAAATGGAGAAGGAAATGGCAATCCACTCCAGTGTTCTTGCCTGGAGAATCCCAGGGACGGTGGAGCCTGATGGGCTGCCATCTATGGGGTCGCACAGAGTTGGACACGACTGAAGCAACTTAGCAGCAGCAGGAAAAGTAAAAGATGTAGAAAATGACGTGGTGATTTAGTCAATCCTTTCTGTAACTTTCTATAACTTGAAGTGATATTTTTATGATTAGGGCCTCTATTGAGCCTCTTGATTAGGCCCTAACAGAAATGCCCACCTACTTAGAAAGATAGGAAAAAGGGAAAAATTATCAAACCTAAAATTGTGAAATAAGTTTCTTCCTAGTAAGAAGTATAATCTTTACCCAGCAGATATAATTTTTTACCATTAACATCCAACAGGTATTTTGAGTATCCTATAGTCTTCAACAATTTCCATAAATTTCTCTGTGAAGAGTGTGTAACTCACTGTGCATGCATGCTAAGTCACTTCATTCATGTCCGACTCTTTGCAACCCGAGAGACTGTAGCCCACCAGGCTCCTCTTTACATGGGACTTTGCAGGCATGAATACTGGAGTGGGTCACCATTTCTTCCTGCAGGGACGAATTCCCAACCCAGGGATTGAACCCACATCTCCTGCACTGACAGGTGGATTCTTTACCACAGAGCCACTGAGGAAACCTGTACCTCACTGTATTTCATTATTATACAACTGGGCATTACAGGTTCAGATTTGCCTGTTGTAAATAATGTGTTTTCTCTTTTGTATGCCATGGTAGAAAAACACAATTTTAATTAAAATACTTTGCTGTGTGATAAAATCCATATTCCCTTTTCCTGTCATTGATAATTCTTAATTTAATAGATTAATATTTATAATTTTTTCATCTTTCCATGAAAAATAATTTTTCCGGTTTTAAATTGTCTAGAACAGAACATAGGCAAAACACTCTCCGACATACATCACAGCAGGATCCTCTATGACCCACCTCCCAGAATATTGGAAATAAAAGCAAAAATAAACAAATGGGACCTAATTAACCTTAAAAGCTTCTGCACATCAAAGGCAACTATTAGCAAGGTGAAAAGACAGCCTTCAGAATGGGAGAAAATAATAGCAAATGAAGCAACCGACAAACAACTAATCTCAAAAATATACAAGCAACTCCTACAGCTCAACTCCAGAAAAATAAACGACCCAATCAAAAAATGGGCCAAAGAACTAAATAGACATTTCTCCAAAGAAGACATA
>NW_011495026.1:37087-54662 GCF_000754665.1 Bison bison bison | reverse complement strand
CATCTTTCCATGAAAAATATACACAATGGAGTATTTACATTGTAAAGAACAAAGAATAAGATTACTCTTGTACAACCCTTATTCAGCACCAGTTGAGAGTCAAGGGTGGATGTGGAAAGAATAAAATTCGTAAGCATCCCTTGTGAGCCATTCACTCTTGAGACTCTTCAGGGATGGAATCATTAATTCAGGTTTGCCTCTTTCAATTTCTGTTTCTATCAGGACGTAAGGTTATATTCTTTCATAAAGCAATTTACATAATGATTCAAACTAAAGTTTCCAGGCTAAATTTTGTGGCACCCAGAGAATCAGAAAAAAAGTTCTAAAGGGATTAAGTAGATGTCTGAATAGCTAAGTTGCTGTTGACATCAGGAAATTAAAAATTATAATAAGGAACCAACTTCTTACACTGTCCAGCCTCCCACTTCCATTCAAGTTTTAAAATCCAACTTACCCCAAGAAGAAAATTGACTTTTTAGTACTACATCATGTTAAAACTGATGTGAAGTTTCAAAAGTAATTTAGTAAGTATAAGAATGAACTGTTCATTTAGAACTTAATTAAATTCTAACAACACAGTAGGTTCCCAATAAATGTGTTCACTATTTCACATAGGATATCAGACAATATCCTACTTTGACTACCTGATTCGAAGAGCTGACTAATTGGAAAAGACCCTTATTCTGGGAAAGATTGAAGGAGGGAGAAGAAGGGGACAACAGAGGATGAGATGGTTGGATGGCATCACCGACTCAATGGACATGAGTTTGGGTAAACTCCAGGAGTTGGTGATGCACAGAGAGGCCTGTCTTGCTGAAGTCCATGGGATCACAAAGAGTCGGACACGACTGAGTGACTGAACTGAACTGAACTGATCACTATAAACCAAAAATAGTATTAGAAGTATCATGTCAAACACTTCAAAATATTAAGTGCATTCATTAATGTCAAGTTTGAGTGTATTCAACATTTATTTTAAGTAACATAATGTTTCACATGATTGTTAATATTATGGTTGTAAACTTTTGGTAACTACCAAGTATTCAGAGCTTAAGTATATACCCTATGGTTTTCAGTTCTTGGCCATATTTTCTTATTCTTTGCTTATATATCTCTAACCCTGTTCAAGCTGCTACTGCTGCTACTAAGTCACTTCAGTTGTGTCCGACTCTGTGCGACCCCATAGACGGCAGCCCACCAAGCTCTCCCGTCCCTGGGATTCTCCAGGCAAGAACACTGGAGTGGGGTGCCATTTCCTTCTCCAATGCATAAAAGTGAAAAGTGAAAGTGAAATCGTTCAGTCGTTTCCGACTCTTTGCAACCCCATGGACTGCAGCCCACCAGGCTCCTCCGTCCATGGGATTTTCCAGGCAAGAGTACTGGGGTGGGGTGCCATTGCCTTCTCTGAACCCTGTTCAAGACATTGTTTTAAATTCCATGTCTGGAAAAAAAAATAAATAAATAAATTCCATGTCTGAAAACTCCATCAACTGGATCGCTTTGGGGTCTCTTTCTGTTGTCCAATGAGCATATTAAGTGCTCAGATTTTGTTTTCTAATACCATTCCCCAATAAAAATAATGAAGATCTCTTGGAGAAATGATTGCTTTTAGAGCTGGAGCAAGAAATATGGAAGATGAGGCTGGAGTATCTTGTCATGCCAAAATGCAAAGAATTACTTCAAACCAATCAACCTATGGACAAACTTACATGAGAGTACATTACAGTTCCAGAGGAGCCAAATAAATTCCCAAAGGCCAAAGGTAAAACAGTTTAAGTAGAAAATAAAGAGCTACTTGATTATAACCCAAAGTATAAAATATTCTTTAGTACATGCTGACATAAATAAATGATTGAATGAATCAATAAATAAGAAACAGAAGACCAATATAGGGAAGAATTCTGCTCTATGTAGACTCCACCCTAAATGCAGAAGAGAGTAACATCACACTTCTTTAGTGTGTCCTGAGCACAGTGACTCAACTTTCAAAACATACAATCCAGAAGAAAAGAAAAATTAAAGATACTAACCAAGGAGGGGTGTCCAATATTATTTCTTCTAGATATATCATTTTATGAGTTAATTTCAAAGTAAAAAATGCACTATTTTACTTAAGATATAGTGTAGGATGTGCAATCATGAATCTGAAAATCTCAGTGGCAAAATGTCTGTTTTGGGGACAGGTTTTGCTCTATACAGAGTGACTGGCATAGTATTTATTAATGGACTTAAATTCATTTGTATTAAAAATCAAATGATAATTATTTGAAGTAAGTCATAAAAATGGATGTCTTGTTTCAGAACATGTAAGAAGCTAAAATAATTCAAAATTCACAAAGCTTTTCCAAAATATCACAAAAGGGAACTAATGACTTGAAAGAATTGAGAAATATGAAAAGAACCTGCAAGAATTAGATTTTTTGCATCTTAAGTAACATTTGAAAGTCTTGACGATTAAAATTCTGATTGGGAGCCATGTGTCACTGACAGGATGCCTTCCTCAAGCAAACTTTAATCATGTTCCCCTGAATGGAATTCTCAACTAGTTCTCTACCTTTGAATGTCTGGGTTCATCTTTGCATCACCCAGTTTTGATAAAAATCCTGCCAAGTTAGTTTAGCAAGACTCCCCACCCTCCATATCTGATCACATTTCTCACTCTCTAATTTTGATGTCAGTTCACCTTGTTCTGCCCTCAGCATAAATCCTGTTCCAGTCAGTGTAGCCTGAGTCCCTTTTCACCTCTGATGCTTTCTCAGTAATTATCCATCCACTGATGCCCACCCTGCTCCTTGGTTATAAATCACCTTTGGCCTTGCTATATTTGAAAATGGCTGCAGTTCTAGGCAGATGTCTCTTTTCCCCATAATAATACCATTTTTACTATTTCTATTACCATCTGGATATATTTTTTCTTTGATAGTACTACCAACAAAGATAAAATTGATGTGTTTGTAAATAAAATAATAACAATAATACAAATTCTCTAATTACACCTGGAATAGACAAACAAAAACTACAATCTGAGAAAGCAAAGAAGCATCATACAGTTTGTCTTTTTTGTTGTTATATTTTATGTCCAGATAGAGAAACCAGCTTCACTGAAGCAAAATATGAGTTTTGAAAATGAAATCTCAGTTCAGTTCAGTTCAGTTACTCAGTCATGTCCAACTCTTTGCGACCCCATGAAGCGCAGCACGCTAGGCCTCCCTGTCCATCACCAACTCCCAGAGTCCACCCAAACCCATGTCCATAGAGTCAGTGATGCCATCCAACCATCTCATCCTCTGTCGTCCCCTTCTCCTTCTGCCCTCAATCTTTTCAAGCATCAGGGTCTTTTCAAATGAGTCAGCTCTTCAGATGTGGTGGCCAAAGTATTGGAGTTTCAGCTTCACATCAGTCCTTCCAGTGAACACCCAGGACTGATCTCCTTTAGAATGGACTGGTCCGATCTCCTTGCAGTCCAAGGGACTCTCAAGAGTCTTCTCCAACACCACAGTTCAAAAGCATCAATTCTTCAGCACTCAGCTTTCTTTTTATTCCAACTTTCACATCCATACATGACCACTGGAAAAACCATAGCCTTGACTAGATGGACCTTTGTTGACAAAGTAATGTCTCTGCTTTTTAATATGCTGTCTAGGTTGGTCATAACTTTCCTTCCAAGGAGTAAGTGTCGAAAATGAAATCTAGGTATAAGCAATTTTATACCAACTTGAAGACGTGTCTTGCCAGAAGTTATTGAAGCCAAAAAAAAAAAAAAAAAAAGCATTATTCTTGTAAAATAGTTTCTCAGTAAATATACATGGACATCTGAACTTGAGTCACCTGGAATAGTAACTTAAAAGAAGCATTTCTAGGACTCCCCAGTGTGGTCCAGTGGTTAGGACTCCACTTCCCAATTCAGGGAATGTGGGTCCAATCCCTGGTCAGGGAACTATAATCCCATATGCCACAGCATAATCAGAAAAATAAATAAATAAATAAACATTTCTGAACTCCATAGTAGTCAATTGATCAAGAATAGCTGAGGTCATTTCTTTTGTACTTGAGTTAGGAACTACTTTTCAAGGGCCACCAAATTGCTAACCTTAAAAAAAAAAATATTCCACTTTGATAGTTACTATTATAACAAAGAGGTGACCTCGAAATAGGGATTTTTGTAAAGAATAATAGCATGTTTGACTGACTATTCTGATTAAATTCAGAGACCAATTATTCACCTTTTTATTTAGAATTTTCTGTACACAATTTAAGTGCAAATTTTCTGTCTGATAGAATGACCTATCCTTTATTTTAATACTTTGTTGCTCTCTTTGTATCCTTTTCTCCCCTATATTAATTATCTAGTCATACCTCCATGAACTAATAATAGCAATTGAAGGCATTTAGGTTTTGAAGCAGTAGCTGTAATTATATTACTTTTCCTATAAATAACATAAGGATTGATGCCTTTATGATGAAAATGAACCCAAGTGATTGAATATTTATGAATTGGAATCTTTTTGGAAGAGACTATGACAGCATTGAAAACATGCAATTACCAGAAATATGTACAGTGATTAAAATGTTAATTAATGACAGTTTCTTTTATTAGCATAAACAGAATCATATCACATATAGAAAAAATGAAATTCTCTTATAATTTCTAAAACTTAGATTTATTCAATAATTGAATAAAATTTATTTTCAAATCAAATATGCCAAGGAAGTGAAATTATGTTTTTAATTAACTTCCAGACATCAAGTATATAAAACTCATCATTGAATACTCATATATCAGATCTACCTAAATACACACAAATTAATATAAAACATTTTAAAGTTCCTGAAAAGTTGATTCTTGTTATTCCTCATTATTAAAGCCAAAATACTTTGGAATAATTCAACAGCAACATTCAACACCAATACTAAATTTATTCTAAAATTTTGCATGAGAATCAGTCTTCTAGACTAGAAAATATTTTTGTTCCAATTAATTCAATATACTAACTCAATACAATTTTCTATTTATTTTTATTGTTCCTTCTGTTATGTTTTTGTTTTTTGTTTTGTTTATTCAATCACAGTTGAAGGCTTTAATCTGACCAGTGAGTGTTTTTTTAAATGTATGTCAAAAATTAGAGGTTTTTATAGTTGAGAGAATAGGTTCAATTATTCTAATATTTTACTACATAGTTGTTTCTCTTTAGGTTAAAATAATTTTGATATAGTGAGATATTATTTTAACATTATAAACTCAAACTGCTATGGGCACATATGATATAAACCTTACTTGTTTGTACTCCAATGTTCATAGCAACACTGTATAGAATTGCCAAGATACGGAAGCAACTTAAGTATCCAGCAACAGATGAAAATACAAAGAAGATGTGGCGTGTGTGTGTGTGTGTGTGTGTGTGTATATATATATATATATATCCCAATGGAATACTTCTTAGTCATACAAAATAATAAAATTTTGCCATTTGCAGCAATGTAAATGGACTTAGAGGGTATTATGCTAATTGAAATGTGTCAGAAAGACAAATACTCTATGATATCACTTATACATGGAATATAAAAAATGGAACAAACTAGTGAATATAACAAAAAAGAAGCAGACTCCAAGATATAGAGAACAAATCAGTGATTACTAGTGGGGTTGGGGGGGGCGCACAATATAGGGTTTGGGAAGTGAGAGGTACAAGCTATGGGGTGAAGACAGATTCAAGGATGTACAATACAGGGAATATATTTTGTAATAACTATAATTTGGAAACAACCTTTCAAACTTGTATAAAATATTTTTAAAAATTCATGGCTCAATAATGACTAGATATTTAATGCAGTGCTTATTTATTTAGTAAAAGAGTTTTTTATCTTTTTATTTTTTTAAATTTTATTCTATTTTTAAACTTTACAATATTGTATTAGTTTTGCCAAATATCGAAATGGAATCTTCTTATTATGGTATAGTCAATTCATGATTTGAGAATCATTATATATGTATGTCTATATATCACTATAGTTCATATTGGAAGTGTCATATTCTGATTTATATTTAGTCTATCTCAAAATCTAGCATGTCCTTAACTTTTCTTTTTCTCCAGTTTATATTCCAGGGTCTATCAGGTATATTAATTCCTGACACACATCTTCAAACTCTTCACTTTTACCTAAAGCCTTACCAGAATTTTTACTTGTAGTTCCTATCCTCTCTTTCCTTGTTTCACTTCACTGCAGATATTAATAACTATTATTATGAGACTGTTACCTTATTGCTGACCTAGTGGCTCAGATGGTATAGAATCTGCCTGCAATGTGGGAGACATTGGTTCAATCCTTCGTTCAGGAAGATGCCCTGGAGAAGTAAATGGCAATCCAATCCAGTATTCCATGGACAGAGGAACCTGACGGGCTACAGTCCACGGGGTCTCAAAGAGTCAGACACAACTGAGCGACTAACACACACACACACATAAGCAAAGACCTTTACATACAGTGTACTTCTCCTTGATCTTCCTACTGTCTGGAAACCTGTTTCCTGGTTTGTTCACCCATCTCCTTCAGATCTCTGATCATGTGTCACCTTTAAAAGTAAGGTCTTCTGTGAAAATAATATTTAAAAAGCAATAATAGCCTTATTCAGGCATTCTCTGTCTCCCCTTATTTTTCTCCAAGGCCCTTATTACCTGGCTTACTATCTATTCTTAACATTATGTGTTTATTATTAGTCCCCTTCTATGTGAATTCAAGCAGTTAGAAACAAAGAAGATTGTAGATTTATTTATGTTTGATACTTGAGCTATAACATTCTGTTTGCATTCTAAAAAAAATTGTCAAATGGATTAATCAAGATTTCATTCATTAGCAGTTTCCCCTCTCAAGAAACCAGGGATACAAGATTACTAACAAATTGTTTTAAGCCAAAAGATATTTTATTCAGTTCCTCTGGTTTTCAATGGTTGAACTACACTTGTATTTCAAAAATAAACTTGTCAATAATAACTACTGAAATGTTATGTGAAACCACAGATACATTATTTAGCCTCTGAGTCTTCTTATGCATACAGTAAAAGATAGAACTAGATGTTCTTTCAATTTGCATTCATTTTAAATATTGCTGAACAATATTTTAAAATCTGGTACATTCCTTTGTAGGGCATATTTTATGAGTGACATGGATGGAAATCTTAATATTCACTAATGTTAGCTTACATACCCCTTCTTCCAGGAACTCTACCTTAATCTTCAAAGCTTTGTCTTCTTTAATATTATACATCCTCTAAACCATTTTCTGTTTACTTCTCCTTATTACATTCTAGGATATCAGTACTTTTTAGGAGCAGTTGCCATTAATTGTGTTAGTTGTTTTATCAATAGTACCTTTCATAGAACACCAAACATAATATAAAATTGATAAGTATGTATTAGTAACAGCTAACATTTATTAAGCCTTTACTGTAAGTCAAGTACTGTTCTGTTTCACATACATGAATTCATTTAACACTCATAAAACCCTGCAGGTTTATTGCTGAATTAATAAAAAGAAGATTTGACACAGGGTTTGATAAACTTTCAACTTATGAAATAGGTTGAGAACAAAATTATTGTACAAGAAATAATGTAATCTTGGAAGCTGAAGGAGATGAACAGAGTAGACCAGAAAGCAAGAAAGGCCTTGAAATTCACTGCTAAAACAAGGAATCTAACCTTAAAGAGAAAACTAGGATGATAGGCTAAGAAGATTTCTGTCTGTTTTAGTTTGTATGAGGACATAGAATTGGCTGAAGGAAAAAGTTTCCTTGTGGAGAACTAAGAGAAGTTTAGGACAGTTATAATATTTCCAGAGGGGCTTCCCTGGTGGCTCAGTACTAAAGCATCTGCCTACCAAGTGGGAGATGCAGGTTCCATCCCTGGGTCAGGAAGATCCCTGGGAGAAGGGAATAGCAACCCACTCCAGTATTCTTGACGAAGAATCCCATGGAAGAGGGCCCTGGTGGGCTACTGTCCATGGGGTCACAAAGAGACAGACACGACTTAGGGACTAAACAACAGCAGCAATGTTTTCAGACAAATAAATATACACATGCTGTGCTGTGTTTAGTCATTCAGTCATGTCCAGTCTTTGTAACCCCATGGACCGTAGCCCACCAGTCTCCTCGGTCCACGGGATTCTCCAGGCAAGAATACTGGAATGGGTTGCCATTCCCTTCTCCAGGGAATCTTCCTGACCCAGGGACTGAACCCATGTCTTCTGCATTGGTAGGTGGATTCTGCACCACTGAGCTATCAGGGAAGGCCAATTATTCATATATAGTTAAACAAATCAAATTAGAGCTATTTATCAATTACACATTATCACAACAGTAAAACTGATAGTTTAGCAATCATTTGGAAGTCATCATGAGCAGTAACAATTTGTAACTAAGATTTGTTGGAAAAGTGGTGGATATCTTGCTAACAATTTGTATAATCTTCACACTTGCTGTGCAGAGAGGTCACATTTAGTTACTGAGGTCACATCACTTCAGTAATGACTTCAGTAATGAGGTCACATGACACACATGACTTCAGTAATGAGTGTGTGTGTGTGTGTGTGTGTGCTTAGTTGCTTAGTTGTCTGACTCTTGTGACACCATAGACTTTATGTAACCTGCCGGGCTCGTCTGTCCATGGGATTCTCCAGGAATCACTGTATTAAATGTGCCTTGAGCTGGCTCCTGTCCACTGCTTGCAAGAGATATGTGCGTATTTCTTCTTAGCTCTTCATTCAGTGGCCGTGTTGGTAGAAAGAAATCAGTTGCTGTGGGTGAAAATATATCATGAAAATGGCAAACCCTACAAACCAGTGCTGTTTTCCAAGAGAGCCAATTAACATTTTCCAGCACACACATGCACTCTGGTGTGTTCTAAAAAAGAAAAAAAGAAAGGCTACATTATGTTTCTTTATCTTGCTTTAGAATATCTCGCTTTAGGAACACCTTCTCTTTGACATGTGAAAGAAACCCTGATGTTAGAAATTGCCATTGCATAGATTTCTGACAATGGACTACACTGGATTGGGTTTTTTATACAAATCCAAAAGTTTTGGGTTGCAAGATAATACGGTATTCTATAAACTGATGTGAAATCAGTATTATATTTCATTTTCACTAACTTTTCAACATGATTGATGTAGACTCTTAATGTTGTTAATTTTACAGAACAAATTCATATTTAAATAGATACGCTTGTTAAGAAAGTGAAATGGCATCAAGGCAACTTAAATGAATGCCTGAAATAGCACTAGACAACCTGAGTTATTGGTCTGCATAATGTTTGATTCTTTTATAGATTTGCTTAGAAGCTCAAATATTCAAGAGCAAAAATAACCAGTTACAACTTAAGGAACAATTGATAAAAATATGTGTATGTTTTTATGAGTCACAGAATATGAACCTGTATATTTAACCTTCACTTTGGTTTATTTCAGTAAGCACCATTCAAATCTGAAGCTATTAACTTTCAGCAATACAATAAACTAATACCTTATATTTAAATCTTGAATTCACTTGTAGATATGTCAGCCTTCTATTCATACTTTTAGGCCAAAATTTAGGTGGCAGGTTTAGAATTTAAAGTAATTATTATTTCATTGTCTTCATTCAACATAGTAAATTGTCAATAAATTTCTACTGTCAATAAAAGCTAAAAAACAGTGCATTTTTAGTGTATACCAAGTAGTCTTTTAAGTGTTTTGCATATATCATGTAGTTCAATATGAAAACCAAATAAGGCAGAATAGTTTCTCAATTTTAGTGGTGAAAGATTGTGACAGGTAACATAATGTGCCTGTTTACATTTCTAGTAGCCAAGAGGATTAAGGTTTGAATTAAATAATAGGTTTATAATTCACTTTGTTTTAACACTACACTATACTACTGTTAACAGAAATAATCAATAAACAGTCTATAATTGGAATAGAAAAGAGTTTTATTTGAGCCAAACTGAGGACTATAGCTGGGGAGAGATTCAGGAAATACTTGAATTGTGTTCAACCAAACTACATAATGGAGGAGGTTTATACAATGAAAAACTGCAAGGTTAAGAGTTGGCTATAAGAGTTGTTTTCCAAGAATTATAACTGGAGCTGGCAAGAAGTAACTGTGCTTGTTAAGGAAGGATTGGTTGAGGTCCAAAATGATTGCATAGTTACACAGGGAGATTTTGAGACTGTTAGGTTGCAGCTGGCAGCTGCTAGACGAGATTGTTTTGAGAAAAGCTGATGATGTCCTTGAGTTTAACATACAGTTCAGAAAATTCAGGTTCTTGGTGATGCAGGAATTTAATCTGAAACTGCATCTACATTGGTCACCCAGTTCAGTTTTGGGTGCCTGAATCACAGTTACTCCATTTTCATTTTTAAATGCATTTTTTTTTTCATAAGTGGTTAAAGCCAATGTAAGCATTTGTTTTGTTGTTGTTGTTGTTTAGTCGCTAAGTCATGTCCGACCTTTTTGTGACCCCATGAACCGTAGGCTGCCAGGCTCCTCTGTCCATGGAATTTCCCAGCAAGACTACTGGAGCAGGTTGCCATTTCCTTCTCAAGGGTATGTTCATGACCCAGGGTGCAAAGCCGGGTCTCCTGCATTGGCAGATGGATTCTTTACCACTGAGCCACCCCGGAAGCTCATGATGCATGTTTAGCAGGCTGTAGGAAAGGCTGTTCTAGTTAGCATACTCTTCAAGCTGAGTCATGTATTAGCCAGAAGGACTCCCCCATAACCCAAGATGTGAAAATTTCTTCCATAAGTTCTTATGAAACCATGTGGTGATTCTCATATTTAAAAGAATGCATGATAGTTTAATAGATGGGGAGATAAAGTAAAGCTATTAATTTACTATTAAATTAGTTAAGAATAAATAAATAAACGGAGTTGTGGCCAACTCTAGGTGACCCCATGGACTACACAGTCCATGGAAATCTCCAGGCCAGAATACTGGAGTGGGTAGCCTTTCCCTTCTTCAGGGGAATCTTCCTAACCCAGGAATCGAACCCAGGTCTTCCACATTGCAGGTGCATTCTTTACCAGCCGAGCCACAAGGGAAACCCAGGAATACTGGAGTGGATAGCCTATCTCAATCTTCCCAACCCAGGAATCCAGCCAGGGTCTCACATATTGCAGGAAGATTCTTTACCAATTGAATTATCAGGGAAGTCCATAAATAAAGTCTGCCAATCGACACTAAATAATTTACTGCTGCTGCTGCTAAGTCGCTTCAGTCGTGTCAGATTCTGTGCAACCCAATGGATGGCAGCACACCAGGCTCCCCCGTCCCTCAGATTCTCCAGACAAGAACACATTTAAAGTTTAGTAATTAACATTGAATACTTTGTTTTATTTATTTGATTTTGAATTTTCTTTCTTACTTGAAATTTTTCAAAATTTGGCTTTTTGTAATAGAGCATATACATTGAGATTCCAAAATGTATGGGGAATTTCTTACTTTGAAGAACCTGAGACTTGGTAAAGAGAATGGCATGTTACTGAGAGGTGTTATTCCTAGAACTGCTTATACTACCACCTGGATGAGATTTTAGATTTTTCACTTGTTGTGAAGCACGTAAGTGAGCCTTGTATAGATGTAGTTATGTTAAATTGTTTTATTTGAAAGGGAGAATGTAAATCATTGGCTTATTGGCCAAAGGGTCTAAGGTCAAAGGTAGAATCATTGCTGCAACCATTGTATCCCTTCTTCTTTGGATATATGTGTGTGACTGGTAGGTTGTTATCACAATTCAGAATGTTTCTGTTTTTTTTGCCCACATTCAGCCAGGCCTTGTAGCTTGGATTTTCCCCCTCTGAATGATCCTGAGGGAATACGCCCTTGGCCATGCATAGTCTTCAGGACACCCAGGGATGCATGTAATTTTACTTTTAAACCTAGTTTCTTTGAAGTTGCCTCTGAATCAGTATAGCTTATTGTTCAACAAGTGTTTGGTCAGATGTTTTGCTTACCACCCTGGTGCCAGTAAGTTTTCTGCTGTTTTTTGCTAGATTTGTGTGCAGCTTGGGGGATGCTTTCAGTTGGCCCCTGTCTTTCTCTGCCTGTTCTTGAGCAGGTTCAGTCTAGTAGGTACAAGAGTTCCCCAACTTGAGGTTGAACATAATCTCAGGAGGGTGCTCCATGCTGAGTCTTGCTGGTTGTCTGTTAAAAATCTGGATGTTCTGCTATCCTGCTTGTTGCTCTCACTTTCCTGGAGCCTCTAGTACCCTCTTAATTGCTCTCCATCAACATGGAGAATGCTCTCCATTCTTTCAACACTCCTCACAGGTATGACGTTGTTCAAGCTGTGTTCCATAGGTCAATCTCGTCAAGTAGATCGGGGAGCTCCTTGCCCTTAGGGCCTGTCTTCCCCATCAGGTAGAATCTGTGCACTAGGAACAGCCCAGGGCTTCTCCCAGATTAACACCCATGGGTGACCAGCTAGTGCTGGGCCAGGAGGTAGCTCCTGGTATTCTCAGCCTGCCCCTCATGGAATGGACACTCTGTTCTGTGAATGGGTGGGGGCTGGGACAGGGGCAGGAGCAGTTGCTGCCTAGTACTTCAGTTTGCTGCTCCTGAGACAGAGTTGCTTCTCTGGGTGTGCAGTTCTGAGTAGGGGGAGGGAGATGGGTTCTTTCAGCTGTACCTGCATAGAATGCAGCTTCTCCAACAGGGCCTTGTTTGTGATGAGAAAACATCTACCTGCTCTTACTGAAGTGAAACTGTAGCCTCAGACTGGGGTTCAGGGTGGAGGGAAAGGAAATCCTTGTCTTCTTGATCACAGCCACCTAGAGTAGAACACAGGAGTGATTTCTGAAACACGGAACAAGCTGTGTGGAGGAACACAGCATTTAATCTTTCCCTCATGGCTCAGATGGTAAAGAATCGGTCTGCAATGCAGGAGCCCCAGGTTTGAACCATGGGTATGGAAGACTCCCCTGAAGAAGGGAATAGCAACCCACTCCAGTATTCTTGCCTGGAGAATCCCATGGACAGAGGAGCCTGGTGGGCTACAATCCATGGGGTTGCAAAGAGTCTGACACAACTGAGCAATTCTCACTTTCACTTTTTGCACTTACACAGAGATTGAGAAACACTAAATTTAAATTTTGATGACCTGAAACTCTGATCTCACTGTAATCAAGACACCTCATTTAATCTCCCTAGGCTTCAATTTTTGATTGAGAAAAAGAAAATTAGATATGATTAATTTTTAATATCACAGATATAACTGCAACTTCTATTATTTTTAGTTACTAATTAAATATCATTCATAATGTTAAAAAATAGCTCTGTTCTATTTCAGATTTATCCATTAATTTATTCATTCACTTAGAAACAGATTTTGATTGAGTATCTGCTCTGGTCATAGTACAGGCTACAAACACATCTCAAAAACCATTATAGGAAATTACCTTTGGTTTCTGGATAATAATTTTAGATGTGTACACTTAAGCCATAATTATATTACTTAATTTGGTCAAATATTTCTTTGAAATGAAGAACAACAACAGGATCATTTGAAATTGTGGGGGAGGAAGAATCAGGCAGTTTGAATACTAGGAGTTAGGGACATTTCACTCTAACCCTGAAAACTAAACGTGTTATTTTATCAATTATTTATTCATTTCATTGAACTGTTGAATTATATTAGACTGTACTTTACATAGTTAAAGTTTTTTCACAGTAAGGAATATTTGGGGATTAAGAATCCTTTATTATTCATAAATGCACATTGAGAAGATTTCAATCACACTGAAACTGTTTGACCCCAAATTCAAAGTGTTCTAATGATTTACAAATTGAATACTAAAATCACTTTAAAAGTTGTGTCTGACTCTTTGTGACCCCATGGACTGTAGTCTGCCAGGCTCCTCTGTCTATGGGATTCTCTAGGCAAGAATACTAGAGCGGATTGCAATTTCCTTCTCCAGGGGATCTTTCCAATCCAGGGATCAAACCCATGTCTCTTATGTCTCCTGCATTGGTAGGTGGGTTCCTTACCACGGGCGCCACCTGGGAAATGGATCCCCATTTAAACTTAATAGTTTTTGTTATCTGAGTTTGAATATACAGCCTCAGACACTTTGTATGTTTATTCTACTTCCCGTTGTATTTTGTTGCTGAATACTAAAGGTACTGCAGTAAATACTAAAGCCCTTTTAGTTATGGGCAGACCTTAAATATCTGTTGTTATTTTGACAGGATCAAAAGAATATCTTTTAAGGTTAATTCATATTTAGCATTTTATGTTCATAAAACATTTCATACTTTAAATATCTTATTTGCCTATGGTTAGATGAGGAAATTGTCCATGATTAAAGGATAAATAAACTGAAAAATTATACATTTCTACAATAGATTTAATTAAAATGTATGCTAGACACTGTAGACATTAAATTAAGATACTGTCTGCTTCCACAGATGCTTTAAATATACAAGACTGCAATATAAACAAAAATACATAAGTGCCCAGTTGGAAATTTAGATTTTAAAATGTTTGAAAAAAAATAATTCTGGCTGGTCATTAGTTATTTATTCATTTGATTCAATAGATAGATATTGAGAGCCCAGATATTCGTGTCAGTCATTTGAACCAGGAGTTGAAGATGGTCTTAAAATCGCCATTTTTTTGTGTGAAAAAGAAAGACATATTAAACTATATTAAGGAGCAATGGTTGATGGTGTGGTGGTATAGAATGTGCTCGTGCAACTTAGAAGATATAACATGTGAACTCTATTTTAAAGGCTGACTTAGAAGAGTCATCAGCATTAGACAACTGAAATGTGTATTCAAAGCAAAAGGAACAATGCTAACATTGGCAAAGGGTTGTATAAGCTATCTGGATGCTATTAAAAGAAAATTTGGCTTTATTCTGTAAAAATTATGGATCATTGTCAGTAATTAACAGAAGAATTATTTAAATTGGATAATGAAAAGTTCAGACAAGTTGTTTTCTTTTTCTTTAAATAGCAGCAAAAAGGGGCTTTAAATTTATTTTAATCATCAACATAGCAATCAGTTGTATGCAATTTGCTTTGCTTTACTTGGCAAAATCAACATTCAATGTCACTTTAATAGCTCTTTAGAATAATGAGAAAGATGTTTTATTACCAATTTATTAATAGAATAAAAAAAATGTTCTAGTCTCAAGCAATGTGCAAAAAATGACAAAATTCAACTCCCTTTCATGATAAAAATATACTCAATAAACTAGAAATAGAAGGAAATAACTTCAATATAATAAACACCATATATTTAAAAACCACACTTATTCAGTGGTAGAAGACTAAATGTTTTTCTCTAAGATCAGCAATAAGACAAGTATTTTTACTTTCACCACTTCTCTTTAACATAGTACTGGAAGTCCTGACTAGAGCAATTAGGTAAACAAAGAAACAAACAAACAAACAAACAGAAACCCACCAAAATTGGAAACAAGGCTGTCTCTCTTCACAGGATAACCCAGTCTTCTATGTAGAAAGCCTAAAAGAATCCACACAAATGCATGTGTGCACACACACACACCTGTTAGAACTGATAAAGAAATAAAAAGCTAATAAAGAACTAGTAAAGAAATTTCAGTTCAGTTCAGTTCAGTCACTCAGTTGTGTCTGACTCTTTGCGACCCCATGAACCGCAGCTCACCAGGCCTCCCTGTTCATCACCAGCTCCCGGAGTTCACCCAAACTGATGTCCATTGAGTTGGTTATGCCATCCCACCATCTCATCCTCTGTCATCCCCTTCTCATCCTGCCTCAATCTTTCCCAGCATCACGGTCTTTTCAAGTGAGTCAGCTTTTCACATCAGGTGGTCAAAGTATTAGAGTCTCAGCTTCAACATCAGTCCTTCCGATGAATACCCAAGACTGATCTCCTTTAGGATGGACTGGTTGGATCTCCTTGCAGTCCAAGGGACTCGCAAGGGTCTTTTCCAACACTACAGTTCAAAAGCATCAATACTTTGGCGTTCAGCTTTCTTCAGAGTCCAACTCTCACATCCATACATGACTACTGGAAAAACCATAGCCTTGACTAGATGGACCTTTGTTGGCAAAGTAATGTCTCTGCTCTTCAATATGCTGTCTAGGTTGGTCATAACTTTCCTTCCAAGGAGTAAGCGTCTTTTAATTTCATGGCTGCAATCACCATCTGCAGTGATTTTGGAGCCAAAAAAGATAAAGTCTGCCACTGTTTCCACTGTTTCCCCATCTATTTCCCATGAAGTGGTGGGAGCAAATGCCATGATCTTCATTTTCTGAATGTTGAGCTTTAAGCCAATTTTTTCACTCTCCTCTTTCAGTTTCATCAAGAGGCTTTTTAGTTCCTCTTCACTTTCTGCCATAAGGGTGGTGTCATCTGCATATCTGAGGTTATTGATATTTCTCCCAGCAATCTTGATTCCAGCTTGTGCTTCTTCCAGCCCAGCATTTCTCATGATGTACTCTGCATAGAAGTTAAATAAGCAGGGTGACAATATACAGACTTGACGTACTCCTTTTTCTATTTGGAACCAGTCTGTTGTTCCATGTCCAGTTCTAACTGCTGCTTCCTGACCTGCATATAGGTTTCTCAAGAGGCAGGTCAGGTGATCTGGTATCCCCATCTCTTTCAGAATTTTCCACAGTTTACTGTGATCCACACAGTCAAAGGCTTTGACATAGTCAATAAAGCAGAAATAGATGTTTTTCTGGAACTCTCTTGCTTTTTTGATGATCCAGTGCATGTTGGCAATTTGATCTTTGGTTCCTCTGCTTTTTCTAAAACCAGCTTGAACATGTGGAAGTTTGGAATGAAAATTGACCTTTTCCTTTTCACTGCAGAGTTTTCCAAATTTGCTGATATTTCAGGGTACAAAATTAACATTCAAAAATCATTTATGTTCCCATATACTAACATGGAATGATACAAAAAAAAACTTAACAATCTCACTTACAATAACATGAAGTAGAAGATATAATACTTAAGAATGCATATATATTATATATATATACACACACAATATAATATAAAATACTTATTATATTGTATACATTATTATATATAATATTTTAATATAAAATATAATTAATACTGTAACCATAATATATTATATAAATATAATTAATATTGTAATCATAATATCATATTATATTATATAAATATAATTATATCTAATATATTATAATATATATTCAGAGAAGGCAATGGCACCCCACTCCAGTACTCTTGCCTGGAAAATCCCATGGACGGAGGAGCCTGGTAGGCTGCAGTCCATGGGGTGCTAAGTTGAACACGACTAAGTGACTTCACTTTCACTTTTGGCTTTCATGCATTGGAGAAGGAAATGGCACCCCACTCCAGTGTTCTTGCCTGGAGGATCCCAGGGACAGGGAAGTCTGGTGGGCTGCCGTCTGTGGGGTCACACAGAGTCAGACACGACTGAAGTGACTTAGCAATAGCAATAGCAATAATATATATTATAAAACTATATTATATATAATATAATATATTATATTATAATTTATATTATAGTAATATAATATAGAAATAGTATAAAAATATATAATTATATATAATAAT
>NW_011495026.1:34102-36814 GCF_000754665.1 Bison bison bison | reverse complement strand
TATGTGTATATATATATAATATATATATATATACACACACACACAAGTATAAGATAAAATAATTAAGAATACATATATATATATATATATATACACACACACACACACACACACATATGCATGGGCTTCCCTGGTGGCTCAGTGGTAAAGAGGTTGCCTTTCAATACAGGAGATGTCGGTTTGACCTTTGGGTCAGGAAGATCCTTTGGAGAAGGAAATGGCAACCCACTCCAGTAAATTTCATGGACAGAGGAACTGGTGGGCTATAGTCCATGGAGTCGCAAAACAGAAACAACTGTGCAACTAAACAACAACAAGTATATATGTGTGTGTGTGTGTGTGTATATATATATATATATAGAGAGAGAGAGAGAGAGAGAGAATGTAGAGCCAAGGAATAAACTTTCTCATATGTTGTCAAATGATTTTTGACATGGGTGCCAATAGGAAAAGAATGATAATTTCAATAAATTATGTTGTTAAACTGGACATCCAGATGAAAAGCAATGAAGTAGGGTTTTACAGTATAACACACAAAAAAATAACTCAAGATGGATCAAAGACCAAAGCCTAAGAACTAAATCTATAAAACTTTAGAAAAAATATTAGGGGGAGACTTTATTACATTGTATCTGGCAATGGTTTCTTGAGTATGATACCAAAAAACACAGGCAACAGAAGAAAAAAATAGTAGTTAGACTATGTAAAAAATTTTAAACTTTTATGCATCAAAGGACACTATGAATAGAGTTAAAAGGCAATGCTTGGAGTATGAGAAAATACTTCTAAATCATATAGCTGCTAAGAGATTAATATCCAGAATATATAAAGAGCTTATACAATTTAACAGCAAGAACAATACAATCTGATTTTTAAATGGATAAGGAACTTGAATAAGCATTTTTTAAAAAGTGATATACAGATGGCCAATAACTGCATGAATGATGTTCAACATTAGTAATCACTAAAGATGAGAATCTAAACTATAGTGACAAACCATTTAACACCCCTTAGGATTACTCTTGTAAGACAAAAGAAACAAAACAAAGCAAACAAAGAAAAGGTAACTTTTGGTAAAAATATAAAGCAAGCAAAAACAAACAAAGCAAAATGAAGAAACCCAGAAAATAATCGTTGCTGAGAATGTAAAGAAATTGGAACCCTTGTGCATTGCTAAGAATGTAAAATGATGCAACTGCTATGGAAAACATAATGGCATTTCCTCAAAAATTAGCTATAAAATTGCCATATGACTGAGCATTTCCACTTCTGGGAATATAGCCAAAAGAATTAAAAGCAGAAACTCAACCAGATATTTGTGCATTCATGTTCACAGCAACGTTATTCATAATAGCCCTAAGAAGGAAAGAGCCTGAGTGTCAATAGATGGAGAGCTGAATAAGCAAAAGACAGAAATTCTGACACATACTATAACCGGGATGAAACATGAAGACATTATGCTAAGTGAACTAAGCCAGTCATAAAAGGACAAATCTTATACAATTCCACTTATATGAGGAATCTAGAAAAGTCAAGCTCTTAGGGTTAAATGCTAGAATGGTGATTGTCACCATTCTAATATTCATATGGAAGGTATGGAGAATTAAGTATTTAATGTGAACAATTTCAATTTGGGAAGAAGAAAAAGTTCTGGAGATGGATGGTGGTGATGTTTGCCAGATGATGTGAGTATAATGAATGCCACAGTCCGTGTGTGTGCATGCTAATTTGCTTCAGTCATGTCTGACTCTTCGCAACCCTATGGACCATAACTATCCTCCAGGCCCATCTGTCCATGAAGAATCTCCAGGCAAGAATACTGGAGCAGGTTGCCACGCCCTCATCCAGGGGATCTTCCCAGCCGAGGGATTGAACTGGTGTCTCCAATGTCTCCTGCATTAGCTGGTGGGTTCTTTACCACTAGCGACATCTGGGAATAAAAAAAGTATCAATATGGCAACTTTTGCATAATCTTTCATGTAGATTATTACTACATATTAAAAAATTAACCATTAATCTGTATACTTCTCTATGTGTTCCAACAGATATATACCTCTAGTTTACCATCCAATCTTCATGGACTATATTAAATTCTAAAAGGTCATACTTTATGGTACTCATTCTCCAAGCAATAAGGAGCTCTTGTTTAATTGAATTTGTAGCAAACTGACAAAAATAAAACATCTTTTGTTCAAGATTCTAACATCCATTAGAAGTGGTATAATATCACCTCTCAGTTGGAATTTGACTAATTATGATATTCATCTTTATGCAAATATTACTTGGGAGCAAATCATATAGGCCAGAAAATTAACTGTATTTATATTTAGTCCCTCTTTCCCAATACAAAAACAGCATGTAGTGAAACTTCAAGGCTCCTAAATATTTGGAGGTTATATAAAAATCCCCAATGCCTGTGTTCTAAATGGTCCTAAATATTTGGGGGTTATATAAAGATTCCCATTACCTGTATTCTAAGTGGAAATACATTATCCTATGCTTTGAAGTAAGGAGTTCAGTTCAGTTCACTTCAGTCTCCCAGTCATGTTCAACTCTTTGCAAACCCATGGATTGCAGCACGCCAGGCTTCTCTGTCCATAACCAACTCCGGGAGTTTACTCAAAGTCATGTCCATTGAGTCGGTGATGCCATCCAGCCATCTCATCCTCTGTCATCCCCTTCTCCTCCTGCCCCTAATCCCTCCCAGCATCA
>NW_011495026.1:33813-34002 GCF_000754665.1 Bison bison bison | reverse complement strand
GTGGAGAAATAACTCCAGAAAGAATGAAGAGATGGAGCTAAAGCAAAAACAATACCCAGTTGTGGATATGACTGGTGATAGAAGCAAGGTCCGATGCTGTAAAGAGCAATATTGAATAGGAAGCTGGAATGTCAGGTCCATGAATCAAGGCAAATTGGAAGTGGTCAAACAAGAGATGGCAAGAGTGAA
>NW_011495026.1:31431-33713 GCF_000754665.1 Bison bison bison | reverse complement strand
CAAGAATTGGAGTTTCAGCTTCATCAGTCCTTCCAATGAACACCCAGGATTGATCTCCTTTAGGATGGACTGGTTGGATCTCCTTGCAGTCCAAGGGACTCTCAAGAGTCTTCTCCAACACCACAGTTAAAAAGCATCAATTCTTCTGTGCTCAGCTTTCTATATAGTCCAACTCTCACATCCATACATGATCACTGGAAAAACCATAGCTTTAACTACATGGACCTTTGTTGCCACAGAGGCAGAGGATCTGGGTGCAGCAGACCTGGGTATGGCATAAGCCCTCTTGAAAGAGCTTGACATTAACCCCACCATAAAGCCATCAGAGCTTACACAGGACTGGGGAAATAGACTCTTGGAGGGCACAAACAAAACCTTGTGTGCACCAGGACCCAGGAGAAAGGAGCAATGACCCCACAAGAGACTGACCCAGACATGCCCATGAGTGGCCAAAAGTCTCCAGCAGAGGCATGGGTCAGTGGTGGCCTGCTCCAGGGTTCGGGGGCACGGAGTGCAGCAGTGTGTGCATGGGACCTTTTGAAGGAGTTCACCATTATCTTTATTGCCTCCACCTCAGGAAAAGCAACAAGGAGTTCATTTAGGTACAATTTAATAAAACTAATAAAAGTGTGGCTGTTCTTTTACCACTCAAATATGGAACACATCGTGTTGAAAAATATCCCAAAGGAATAATTATCATATGATAACCATATCCTCTCTTCTTACTGTTAATTAAATTAATTAATTAATGGTCTTTCCCCATGTGGACTTGATTTAATGTGCCAAATATAATTACCAGTTCAAGAAGTAGAGATGAGGTGATTTTATTCATGGTTACACAAAGCCAGGATCCAATGAACTTTGTAATAATGCAACTGGAGAGAAAGAGATTTTGATTTTTTTAGAGAAATGTTATTTGTTGAAGAGAAAGATAACACAGGAAGAGAATATTATTGGTTGAAGTCTATTAAACATATATAATTAATATTAAAGCTGTTTGAAACAATAGAAGCTGTTTGGGAAATAAAGTGGAATCCATATATTAATATTCATGGAATGCATTTTACCCATTGATGGGTAACATATCTTTATGGTTGAGTGCACCAACTCTGGGACCACAACATACCTCCTCAATTTCAGCTTTAGTACATAATGGTTGGATGATCTTTGGAAATATACATTGCTTACATAAGAGTAAGTTTCTGCAAATATGGATAATAGTAATGCCTACATAATGGGGCTAATGTGAAAGGTTCAAAGAGTAAAGTGTGTAAAACAGTAAAACCATGTACCTGGAACATTATAACAATTAATGGTTTTCATTATAAATAATTATATCATTATATCATCCTATTTTTACCACTCAAATATTTACAGAATCGTATATATACATGTAGAAAATGAGTCATGGCACATACATCAAACTCTTGACCAATAACTAGATAGGTACATATCAGGGAAAACAGCAGGAAAAAAAAGTCACCAGAAGATATCTCTTATTTTCTAGAGAAAAATAAACAGTATTTATCTAGTTTCTATTAGATATCTTAAAATTGTTTCTCTTTTTAAATGGTCAGCATATGCATAAAAGAAAATGTGATTTTTCTCCTTATACCTGGTAAGTAAATTTGAACATGTGTATACAAAACAAGAACAAATCAATATGGTAAATAAAGTAAAACTAATATTGGTGTTGCTCTTTAATAAACTCATTTAACATTATAGCATAACCACTAGTTTTAGAAGACACTTAAAGATAATTTGGATTAAACGTTTCAATTTATATTCCTCTCTTTGCTAGAGCAGGCGTGAAGAGATACCCCACATCCAAGGTAAGAGAAACCCAAGTAAGACGGTAGGTGTTGCGAGAGGCATCAGAGGGCAGACACACAAACCATAATCACAGAAATCTAGTCAATCTAATCACACAGACCACAGCCTTGTTTAACTCAATGAAACTAAGCCATGCCATGTGGGGCCACCCAAGACGGGCAGGTCATGGTGGAGAAGTCTGACAGAATGTGGTCCACTGGAGAAGGGAATGGCAAACCACTTCAGTATTCTTGCCTTGAGAACACCATGAACAGTATGAAAAGGCAGAATGATAGGATACTGAAATAGGAACTCCCCAGGTCAGTAGGTGCCCAAATTGCTACTGGAGATCAGTGGAGAAATAACTCCAGAAAGAATGAAGAGATGGAGCTAAAGCAAAAACAATACCCAGTTGTGGATATGACTGGTGATAGAAGCAAGGTCCGATGCTGTAAAGAGCAATATTGAAT
>NW_011495026.1:30353-31331 GCF_000754665.1 Bison bison bison | reverse complement strand
ATGAATCAAGGCAAATTGGAAGTGGTCAAACAAGAGATGGCAAGAGTGAACATTGACATTCTAGGAATCAGCTAACTAAAATGGACTGGAATGGGTGAATTTAACTCAGATGACCATTATATCTACTACTGCAGGCAGGAATCCCTTAGAAGAAATGGAGTAGCCATTATGGTCAACAAAAGAGTCTGAAATGCAGTACTTGGATGCAATCTCAAAAACGACAGAATGATCTCTGTTCGTTTCCAAGGCAAACCATTCATTATTACAGTAATCCAAGTCTATGCCCCAACCAGTAATGCTGAAGAAGCTGAAGTTGAACGGTTCTATGAAGACCTCCAAGACCTTTTAGAACTAACACCCCAAAAAGATATCCTTTTCATTATAGGGGAGGAATGCAAAAGTAGGAAGTCAAGAAACACCTAGGGTAACAGGCAAATTTGGCCTTGGAATATGGAATAAAGCAGGGTAAGGCTAATAGAGTTTTGCCAAGAGAACACACTGGTCATAGCAAACACCCTCTTCCAACAGCACAAGAGAAGACTCTACACATGGACATCACCAGATGGTCAACACCGAATGCAGATGGATTATATTATTTGCAGCCAAAGATGGAGAAGCTCTATACAGTCAACAAAAACAAGACCGGGAGCTGACTGTGGCTCAGATCATGAACTTCTTATTGCCAAATTCAGACTTAAATTGAAGAAAGTAGGGAAAACCACTAGACCATTCATGTATGACCTAATCAAATCCCTTATGATTATACAGTGGAAGTGAGAAATAGATTTAAGGGACTATATCTGATAGATAGAGTGCCTGATGAACTATGGACGGAGCTTCGTGACACTGTACAGGAGACGGGGATCAAGACCATCCCCCTGGAAAAGAAATGCAAAAAAGCAAAATGGCTGTCTGGGGAGGCCTTACAAATAGCTGTGAAAAGAAGAGAAGCAAAAAGCAAAGGAGAAAAGGAAAGAT
>NW_011495026.1:28106-30166 GCF_000754665.1 Bison bison bison | reverse complement strand
AAGTGCTGCACTCAATATGCCAGCAAATTTGGAAAACTCAGCAGTGGCCATAGGACTGGAAAAGGTCAGTTTTCATTCCAGTCCCAAAGAAAGGCAATGCCAAAGAAGGCTCAAACTATCACACAATTGCACTCATCTCACACGCTAGTAAAATAATGCTCAAAGTTCTCCTAGCCAGGCTTAAGCAATATGTGAACCGTGAACTTCCAGATGTTCAAGCTGGTTTTGGAAAAGGCAGAGGGACCAGAGATCAAATTGCCAACATCCATTAGTGTTGGGGGCCAGAGTGAGGTACTCCGCCTGTGACAAAGGTCATGAGGAAGGAGGCTCAACATACGCAAAGGCGGGATCGAGCCTCAGGAGTTCCCCTGGAAATCCTCGAGCATCTACCCCCATAACCAGACCCTGCCTACTTTACTACTTTGTGCTCATCTACACCTCTGACTTTACGGGGGGCTGTCCCCCACCACCTCTTTTGGAGAAGGAATTAATTTAGAGCTCCAGTTAATAAAAACTCCTGGGCGTGACAAGAGTGTTTTAACCTACAAACTCCTCTGAGGGTTCTCTGGCCTGCCTGACAGGCTTGTCCGGCCACATGTGATCACTCACAGCCTCCCAACCGTGAGAGGCACGAGATGCTTTAAACCTTCTAAAAACAGGTTCCTTAGAAAAGTTAGAAAACTATTAGTATAAGTATAATGGGCTGATTAGAAATTGAAACATGTAGAATATCATGTAAGAAACGAGTTGCCAGTCCAGGTTCGATGCGCGATACTGGATGCTTGGGGCTGGTGCACTGGGACGACCCAGAGGGATGGTGTGGGGAGGGAGGAGGGAGGAGGGTTCAGGATGGGGAACACATGTATGCCTGTGGCGGATTCATTTTGATATTTGGCAAAACTAATACAATTATGTAAAGTTTAAAAATAAAATAATTAAAAAAAAAAAAAGAAATTGTATTGGTGAAGGGTTTTTCATCTGTTGAGCCAATGTTTGTTGCTAAGTCTCCACATCCCCTGCCCTTACACACATTAATGAATATATAGAAGAAATAAGTATTAACCTTTGATATTAATCATGTTAGACCTTAGGCTAAGTAAATGCTTTCCTTAACTAAAATCCACTATACCCTCACCCTATAGGAATGTAACTTTATTTGGATGGTGTCTGTTTTAAGAATAATCACCCCTGGAGAAATAAGTGTTGACTGACCGCTGTCACAAGGAGAGGGTCGTAAATTGTCAGCAGGCCCCCGTGGCCAGAAGATGATATAACACCCCTAAGACCTCTGTATACATTTGTGTGAAGCACCTGACTTTAATAAAAGTCAGGACTGCTGTCCCCGCGTGACTTTTGTATAACATCTCTGTGTATAAAAACAGACTCTGGAAAATGAAGAATTGGGATCAGTTCCTCGAAATACTGGTCTCCCCATATCTTTCTCCCTCTCAAACTCTGGTTGAGTCTCCATCTGGAGCTCGGAACCCACCATGCTTACTAATTATGCCTGGGCTTCTAAGATCCGACCGGGGAGGCCTCAGTGTCTCCTCTCCTTCAGGAGAACGGAAGGACGCCTGTGGCCTATGTAAGTGGTGCAAACTTCTTGTCTTGAAGTTTTATTGGTCTCCCGCGTAAACCAAGCTACTCAGCCTCTTCTCTCCACTGAATTTTCCTACTGAGCTATCCTTATTCTATTACTCTTTATATCTTTAATTAATATCTAATTGAAGCTATTGTATCCTGACCCTCGCCGACGCCGTCCCCGCTTCGAACTCCCTGGATCAGCTGGGGCTGGACCCCGGCACATTAGATCATGGAAAAAGCAAGAGAGTTCCAGAAAAACAATATTTCTGCTTTATTGACTACGTCAAAGCCTTTGACTGTGTGGATCACAAAAAGCTGTGGAAAATTCTGAAAGAGATGGGAATACCAGACCACCTGACCTGCCTCTTGAGAAATCTGTATGCAGGTCAGGAAGCAAGAGTTAGAACTGGATGTGGGACAACAGACTGGTTCCAAATAGCGAAAGGAGTATGTCAAGGCTGTATATTGTCACTTAA
>NW_011495026.1:27578-27947 GCF_000754665.1 Bison bison bison | reverse complement strand
TGGCAGAAAGTGAAGAGGAACTAAAAAGCCTCTTGATGAAACTGAAAGAGGAGAGTGAAAAGTTGGCTTAAAGCTCAACATTCAGAAAATGATGATCATGGCATCCAGTCCCATCACTTCATGGGAAATAGATGGGGAAACAGTGGAAACAGTGTCAGACTTTATTTTTGGGGGCTCCAAAATCACTGCAGATGGTGACTGCAGCCATGAAATTAAAAGACACTTACTCCTTGGAAGAAAAGTTATGACCAACCTAGATAGCATATTGAAAAGCAGATACATTACTTTGCCAACAAAGGTCCATCTAGTCAAGGCTATGGTTTTTCCAGTGGTCATATATGGATGTGAGAGTTGGACTAAAAAGAAAGC
>NW_011495026.1:0-27478 GCF_000754665.1 Bison bison bison | reverse complement strand
GCTTTTGAACTATGGTGTTGGAGAAGACTCTTGAGAGTCCCTTGGACTGCAAGGAGATCCAACCAGTCCATTCTAAAGGAGATCAGTCCTGGGTGTTCTTTGGAAGGAATGATGCTAAAGCTGAAACTCCAGTATTTAGGCCACCTCATGCGAAGAGTTGACTCAGTGGAAAAGACTCTGATGCTGGGAGGGATTGGGGACAGGAGGAGAAGGGGACAGCAGAGGATGAGATGGCTGAATGGCATCACTGGTTTGATGACATGTATTTGGGTGATCTCCGGGAGAATGTGATGATCATGGAGGCCTGGGGCGCTGCAGTTCATGGGGTCGCAAAGAGTCGGATATGACTGAGTGACTGAACTGAACTGAACTTTGCACATAGATGAGTATGTGTGCATGCTAAGTCACTTCAGTCATGTCTGACTCTTAGCAACCCTATGAACTGTAGCCCTCCAGGCTTCTCTGTCCATGGGATTCTTCAGGCAAGAATACTGGAGTGGATTGCCATAACCTCTTCCAAGGGATCATCCTCCTTCAAGGGATTGAACCCTCATCTCTTAAAGTCTCTTGCATTGGCAGATGGATTATTATTTTCCATGGATGGGTAAACTTAACACGGATATATATAATAATGTCAACATATTTCAAATGCAACTCTATTTCTGCCTTTCGCAACTTTGGACTTTCCTCTTAGTATTTTAAGTGAAGTTGTTCACTTAAAATACAGATTTCATTTTACCTGTACTTTCCCTCTGGATTCCTAACATCAGTACACTCCACCAGCTCCATTTTTTATCTGATCACTTTCATGTATGTTGCTTTGTCATTCTCATTTCTTCACTTATTCTGACTCTACTTCTAGGTTGCAGAAATTCTGTCTGCTAGTCATCCTATTATCACATCTTTATCCATTGTCATCTATTTGAATATTATCCTTGCTTCACATTTCTAGAAATTTTGTTTATTACCACATTGCCTATTGCATTATATTTTGTATTTATGAATTTTTATCTTTTCCCTATAGTTTATTTTTTTTCTTCAATGGCCCGAATTTACTTTATGTCTTTTTTTAATCTTCTATATGTTTAAATGTGTTACTTCCCTAAATGATACTATCACTTAATGCATAAACAGGTGGAAAGTTTGGTAAGGTGTAAAAAGATGAGGCTAACATCTATTTCCAGCATCTAATCCAAAGACAATTCTTGTTCATACTGGTGTATGTAAATACATGCATGTACATATTATATACCAATGTTATAAATATATAAAACACAGTAACATTTTATATATATATATATAGTTAGTTAGTTAGTTAGTGTTAGTTGCTCAGTCATGCCTGACTCTTTGGGACCCCATGGACTGCAGCCCACCAGGCTCCTTTTTCCATGAGATTTTCCAGGCAAGGATACTGGAATGGCTTGCCATTTCCTTCTCCAGGGGATCTTCCCAACCCAGGGATTGAATCTGGTTCTCCTGCACTGCAGGCAGATTCTTTACCGACTGAGCTACAAGGGATGTCAGGGTTTCTCTGTGTTTTATTCATATATAATATTTCTATTCAAATTACTCTGCTCTCAAATATTCATAATGGTCAAATCTTCTTAAAATTTTGCTTGACTTTCTTCCTTTCAGTCATTACCTGGCCTAAAAGATTTTGGTACTAGTAGATGTTATGATCAAGGAAGAGAGGCTGGGAATTTAAAAAGGTGTGAAGGCGTGTATGGTCTCAACCCCAAGCACCTTCTATTTCTCTTTGCACTGAGTGACCAAATTTTGTGTTTATATTTTTTGTGTGAACAAGCAAGACTGTTTGGCCTGCAGTTTTATATTTTACTAAGCCAAAACCTATTTAATGCAAAATTATTTCATTTTCCTGAGTCTGCTTCTACATTATTTTTACTCTCTTCAGCCAGTAAAGCATGTCCACTTACAATGTATATGTAAAAAGATATGATATTGTTGATGTAGTCTTAAAACTACTTTTTAATCTATAATTAAGATTATGTGTGTCATTATTTAACAATACATGTTCACACAGTATACAGATATACAGTAATGATATATCATTTATGTTACTATTCAACCCTCTTCCAGGACAAGTGCACTGTGGAAATTGGTCTGAAGGTCTTTCTGAGCCCACTCAACTCCTCACACCATCCCAAAATAGAGTATATGTTATCTTCACATATCCCCAAAATCACTTTGTCAAGAAGTGGTTCTGAGTCATTATTGTATCCCTTATCTGCTACCCTGCACTGTATCTGACAAAGTTTATTATAACAAAGGACAGTGTTCTCTAATCCTCCACAACTAATGCCACATTCACATACTTTATATATCTTCCTGATGTGGAGAACTGGTTAAATGATGTCTTCAAAGCAAAATTCTGAGAAGTTCTGGTTCCCTCAAGTGTCATTCATGTCCAGCTCTTTGAGAACCCATGGGCTCTAGCCTACCAGGCTCTTCTGTCCATGGAATTCTCCAGGCAAGAATACTGGAATGTGTAGCCATTCCCTTCTCCAGGGGGATCTTCCCAACCCAGAGATCGAATTCGGGTCTCCTGCATTGCAGGCAGATTCTTTAAAATTTGAGCCATAAAAATTTGCAAATTTATGGAACAATTGACATGAAGCAGCATTATTGATGATTTTCCTGTGAGAGTTTTAAGTCTTATTTTGTACCATTTGACATAACATTTAGGATTATTAATTTTACTTTTGAAGTATTTTTTTCTGTTTAAAGACCAGAATTACATCAATGGGCAGATGACATATTTTCTGTACTCATGTTACTGATGGGAAACTTCTTTCCTGGAGCATTTTAAATAAATCTGTTTTTAATTCATGTCTGTGCTGTTTGTGTTACATGGCTGGACTGCTCACCCAGATTTATTTCTGGTATTATACTATTTTATCTAAATGATCATCAGTGCCTTTTGCAATTCTGATTACCCAGGGGATTACTTGTCTGACAACCAAACCACCTGCCCAGAAGTAAATTATGCTGCAGCTGTACCAATTGTCAGGATTTATTTTCTTAGAATCTTACCATGGTAATATGTGTCCTTTATAATCTCAGCCATTATATTAGTAAGATGTATGTGGAAGGATTAGAATATACATTTATATAAGATCTTAATTTGTGCAACACATCCTTATGTCAGCTCTATATTAAATCCTATAAGCAGATACTCAATCTAGGCATACATTTCTACCAGAATCTAAATCTGTGCATACCTTAAGTAGTGAAACAAAAATAGTATAGTTAAAATCCTTAATAAAATGAAGAATATTAACAAAATTATGGCCAATATACCATGTCAACTGCATAATAGTTATCTTCAGGAAATTGCAACAAATATGTTCTTTCTGATTGTCAAAAAGGCAAGTGTCGGTAGAGACTTTTTTTTCTACTTAACAACATAAAAACACTAACAAAATCTTTGAAACTACTAATATCAAATTTCATAGTTTATAGGAATTTTCCAGGCCAGAGTACTGGAGTGGGTAGCCTTTCATTTCTCCAGGACGTCTTACCAACCCAGGGATTGAACCTAGGTCTCCTGCCTTGTGGGTCGATTCTTTACTGGCTGAGCCACAAGAGAGGCCCAGTAATACTGGAGTGGGTAGCTTACCCATTCGCCAGCGGATCCTTCCTCCAGGAATCCAACTGGGGTCTCCTGCATTGCAGGCGGATTCTTTACCAACTGAGCTATCAGGGAAGCCAGGTAAAACATTATATTAATAGAATTTAAAATGTTTTATGACATTTCATAGAAATGCTTTCCTCTTTTTTCCTAATATTCATTTATTTGGTTGATTTTAAGGAATATCAATCTATCTATCTATGGGCTTCTGAGGTGGAGCAGTGGTAAAGAAACCACCTGTCAATTCAAGAGACACTGGTTCCATCCCTGGGTCCAGAAGATCCCCTGGAGTAAGAAATGGCAACCCACTCCAGGATTCTTGCCTGGAAAATTCCACCAATAGAGGAGCCTGGTGGGTCTCAAAGAGTTGAACATGACTGAGCACCAGCATGCACACACACACACTCATTTTTTCTTAGTCAATTTAATGAAATATATGTATATATTAATTATTGATATTATATATAACAAATATATTAAGTATATTTATATTGGTATATTCCTTAAGGAAATATAAATATATTCATTATTATTATTCCTACAATACTGTGTGTGTGTGTGTGTGTGTGCTGTGCTCAGTCATGTCCAATTATTTGCGACCATACAAACTGCAGCCCACCAGATATTCACGGGATTCTCCAGGCAAGAATACTGGAGGAGGTTGTCATTTCCTGCTCCAGGGGATCTTCCAAACCCAGGGATCAAAACCACATCTCTTGTGTCTCCCAGATTGGCAGGTGGATTCTTTACCTCTGAGCCATCTAAAAGGGAACATAATAAAACACTAACTCTCTATATTACTTTACACCTTTTAAGGAGATTAACGTGTATCAACTGGCTAATACTAATAGAAAACTATGATAAATATATGCAGAAGCTGGAAGTGAAAAGAAAAGAGACCTAATTATGAGAACTATAAATACAAATAAAATTATATCTCCCACACCATGCGAACTTTGAAATAAGTACAGAGGTTTAATGATGTCACCAGGAAGCCAGGCTCTTTTGATCTGTTTGCCTTGCTTTCTTTGGGATATGCCTATTACCCTCACTGTCCTGGTCAAGCGAAAGAATCTAGAAACAGGAGCTAAGCTCTGAAACATACAGCGTGTGTGCATCTTCACTGGCAGCTTGCCTTTCTTCATTTAACTATATAGCTTAAAATTTCCAGTAAGTACTCAGACTAGTCTGAGTCTTCAAATGGCTGCAAAAGCCTATTCTGATGTGAAAGGACATTATTTAACATTTTTCTATTATTCATTATTCATAGTTTCTCATCCTTAGCTACTACAAATGATTAATGATTCAGTTCAGTCAGTTTAGTTCAGTCACTCAGTCGTGTCCGACTCTTTGTGATCCCATGAATCACAGCACACCAGGCCTCTCTGTCTATCACCAACTCCCAGAGTTCACTCAGACTCACGTCCATTGAGTAGTGATGCCATCCAGCCATCTCATCCTCTGTCGACCCCTTCTCCTCCTGCCCCCAATCCCTCCCAGCATGAGTCTTTTCCAATGAGTCAACTCTTCGCATGAGGTGGCCAAAGTATTGGAGTTTCAGCTTTAGCATCATTCCTTCCAAAGAAATCTCAGGGCTGATCTCCTTCAGAATGGACTGGTTGGATCTCCTTGCAGTCCAAGGGACTCTCAAAAGTCTTCTCCAACACCACAGTTCAAAAGCATCAATTCTTCGGCGCTCAGCTTTCTTCACAGTCCAACTCTCACATCCATACATGACCACTGGAAAAACCATAGCCTTGACTAGACAGACCTTTGTTGGCAAAGTAATGTCTCTGGTTTTGAATATGCTATCTAGGTTGGTCATAACTTTCCTTCCAAGGAGTAAGCGTCTTTTAATTTCATGGCTGCAGTCACCATCTGCAGTGATTTTGGAGCCCAGAAAAATAAAGTCTGACACTGTTTCCACTGTTTCCCCATCTATTTCCCATGATTAATGATTACACCCGAACTTCTGTTTTTCTGCATATATATAAAGATATCTGTGGGGATTTTTCTTGGAATCTGTGTTGTTTTGAAAACTAATGTGCACATTTGAAAGTGTTGATAAACATTTAAATTGTCACACATGGTCTTTAAAAGTTGACATTTCTACCAATGCTAAAGGGCCAAATTACCAACACGAGTATGTTCTACTTATAACACATTTTTTATTTTTACCAATCTGATAAATGACAGTGTATGTGTATGGCTTTGTTATTTGCCCCAGAAATAGATTCCTGTCTTTTGCTGAAAAAATCCTGAGTACCTGGATCTAGGGTTCCTTATGATTTCTCATTAACTACTGAAGCTTCCCCTTAACCATTCAGTTTTATCTCTGCGTGGGTTCTGTTGCCAGATGCTCAACCTCTACAACCTAGGGTCTTGATGACTTGACGACTTTGCCTTGATGACTCATCTCACTGCTGTGGGTCATTCTGAATCTTTACAGCAGGTCACTGCTAACTTTATGTCAGCATTGCTTCTTCTTATTTTTTTTCATTGAAACTGTTTTTTCTTTTTTTTCAATTCTTAAAACTCTGTATATCATTTAGCAATTAAAAAAATCTCTAAAATTGTGGGCTGGATGTAAATGAAGTGTCAAATCAGACAAAATAATCTTATAAACTCCAGCTGTAAGTGCATATGGTGCTGCCCTCATATTCTGCTGTGTAATGTTCATCACTGAGAGTCCTTTCTTCCCACCATTACTTTCATAACAAACTCATCCACTATGAAACAGACATGCCCTCAAATATGAGGGCAATTTGATACTGTTTGTGAACTACTTTTTAGAATTTGGGCAACTGATATTTCCCCTCTTTCAGACATGCCAATTTTTAAGAATCTATTTCTTGACAGTCTGGTGCAAAACTTTCAACATTCAGTCAAATTATCATACATAATTCACACAAATAATCATTTTATGGAAGTATCCATAAAGTGGATTTTTGTATTTTATCTGTTTATTAAGTGTGCTTGCTTAAATTTTTATTTCACCCTTGGTCAAATAATCAGCTAATGTCACCTTCTCTGGCTCCTTAATTTCACATTTAATACAACATCTATTTTCTATTATTTTTTAGATGCTGTCATTTGAATGAGGAAAGAAGCTAAGAAGTATCAGGGAGTAGTACCAAGTGTAAGGATGTGACCATAACTGCTTTACACTAAACCAAGCATTGCTCTGAAACCACTTGCCCAAGTTGATTTCTCACAGTATAACAAGAGCACAACTCTATGGCAACAGGCAAAATAGTTAATTGATTCAAAATAAGCCTCACGTTGCTACTTGCTCTGAAATAGAAGCCTGAATCACAACAGAAAACCAGCCTAGTGGCACCTTTCTTTGATCCAAATGATTTCTGGAAGCAAATAGATATAAGAAGACATCTTTTACAGCATCATGCCAGGAAGGTTAACTACTTTTTATGCTTCAAAGTCACTCTCACTGTCTAGAGAACATCATACCTAAATTGGAAAGGGCACATCTTTTTTGCTTTAGCTATTGTCTGATTAATACAGGAAGTCAAACTTGTTGTTTTTACTTTTAACCATTGATGGTTTATCATCATATATTGTATATCTTCAGAGGAGCAACTGCATCCACGTGGTTCATATACTTTTCATATAAATGAAAGTCAGGATATAAGCTACTAGACTTTATAACACAGTAGACATTCATTTGAAGTATTACATGTAAAAAGAATCTACATGCTTTATTATTCCACCTTTATGGGAAGAGGGGAGAGATAGATTGACAGTCTTTTAATTTGCATTATGTTACATTCAAGGAAAAAAAATGAGATACTTATTGGTATTAAGAGGTAGGGTTCCTTATGTGGGTGGTTGGAAGATGAGGTCCTTTTGTTCCTTTTGCATTCAAACCTTTCCCACCTTCCACCCCAGTATATCCAACCCACTTCTTTGGACTGAATGGAACTGGGAGCTAGTAGGTAGGTCTATTGAAGGTACTGCTGGTAGCCTCTTCAGTGAGGCTGCTGCTGGCATTATCAGATGAGCTTAAAAAAGGAGATGTTCTGCTTCATTCAAGGCATAGCCCTCAAATCCTGGACATTTGTACTCATTCTGTATTAATTTTCCTAGTGCCAGTATTCAGCCAAGATCCTGATGGCTTTGTAACATAGTCATTTTTTGTTACAATCACAGAAAGAAACAAATGTTTCTGATGGCTACCTCACATTAGAAGTTATCCAGTTCTTAGACGTCCATGGAGAAATATTCCATGATCTTCAATATGTCCTGGATGCATTTATGCTGCTGCTGCTGCTGCTACATCACTTCAGTCGTGTCCGACTCTGTGTGACCCCATAGACAGCAGCCCACCAGGCTACCCGTCCCTGGGATTCTCCAGGCAAGAACACTGGAGTGGGTTGCCATTTCCTTCTCCAATGCATGAAAGTGAAAAGTGAAAGTGAAGTCGCTCCGTCATGTCCAACTCCAGCGACCCCATGGCCTGCAGCCCACCAGGCTCCTCTGTCCATGGGATTTTCCAGGCAAAAGGACTGGAGTGGGGTGCCATTGCCTTCTCCGGGATGCATTTATAGAAGTGTATTAATTTGCTATTGCAGCATAAAATTGACTGCACATTGCATCTTAAAACACTATCCATTTATTAGCTTACAGTTCTGTAAGTCTGAAGTCTGAGTGAGATTAACTGGGATCTCCTCCTATGATCACACATGACCCAAGTCAAACCATCAACCAGTATGGGCTGTTACCTAGAAGCTCTGAGAAAGAAGCTTTCTCCAAGCTCATTCAGGCTGTCGGTCAAATTCAGTCCCTTAAGGTTGTGCAAGTCTCTGATAGTTGTCAGCCCACAGTTCACTTTAGCTTCTAAAGACTGCCCACCCACATTTTTTGACACATGGCTTGCTCTAACTGCAGAACCAGCGATGGCATCTCAAATATTTCCAAACTTGTGCTTTGAATCTGACCTCTTCTTAACCTCTCTAATACCAGAATATGTTATAATCACCTCAATTCTTTCTTTTATGTCAAGAATTTCTAGAAATGGAGTATGTTTTATACTAAACTGAAGAGCAAATGCACCTCAATTAATCTCCCCTTGACATTTAAAACATGACAACTTTCACTGCCCACTTGTTATACGGAAAGTATCATAACAATGGTCTTCATAAATGCATCTTCCAGAACCTGATGAGCCTCAGAAGATTCTGAGAGACCCTTGAGGTTCTAAGTGTTCTGCAATATTCTGGGTGTATCTTGTCTCTGACTTCCACAGAGGATATCTTCCTGGGCTGTTACAACTTTACAGTAATTAAAGACCTAGAGGTTAAAAAACAAGATAAGTGGATTTTTCATGTACCCTCTTAGGAACAAATACCTCTGGGATAAGAGTGCAGATATTTGCGCTTTTCCCAAATATTCAGTAGTAATGACATTTTGAGGGCCATTGTCCCAAATACTATAAATCTATACTATGACAGTTGTTAAGGAGAAAGTCTCTATGATTCTAATTTAAAGATAATTATTGGGATTGTTACTTCATAATCACAGGTTTGGCTAAAACATATATTACTCTTTTGTACTGAAAAAATGTGTCATATTTGTAAAATGATGCTGTTAAAAACTTTTGGAGGAAAAGGACAAAACACACATTTTGACAAATTGTTTATCATAGCAAATCATCTTATGATTTTAGCATTAATTTTTAATGCACATACATTATATACATACATTCTTTAAAATTCTAGTTTACCTTTGGCTGTTTATATTAACATGTGATTTTCTTTCCATGATGAAGTATTTGATCTCACTTATCCTTCTATTTTTGATAATAAAAATACAAAAGCGCAATAAGTCAAGGTGACTTTTTCTCAACTATTCACAAAATTATTTGAAACCCACATGTATTAGTTTCACTTTCGTTTCTCATCCAGTTTTAGTCAATGTAAAACTGTTAATTTAATATTGTGTGGGTCAACATTTCCCTCAGTAATATTGGAGAAATGGATGTCTGACTCACCACATCCTAACGGGAGGATAGACAACTTCATTTCAGGAGCTTCATGCGTATCATAACTCTCTTGGTGAGCTATTTATTACCCTGTAGAATCATAAGTTATTTTTATATTATGTAAAATGCAGCATGCATCAAAGGTGACAGATGCCATTTGCAGGCTTTATTATAGTTCACCTAACAAATTGTAAGGACAGTCAAGTCAAAATGAGATTTCAGAATGCAAAATAGCATTCATACTACTGGCTGCTTTCCTGTTATATTCTTATCCCGTCCTGTTGTGGGAATGCCTCTTTTAAGAAATGTATGAAATGTATCACTCAGTTTTTCTCTTTAAGTACCACCTGTACATTTGTGATTCTGTAATCTCATTTTAAGTATCTCTTACAAATTGAATCAGGTTCTATGAGGACAGATACTGTCATCAGCAAAAAAAATACATGGTTAACCACAAGCTATATTCCTCACATAAGAGTAAGTATATTTTCTAATACATTCAGGTGAAAATAGATGTTTCTTCTCTATAAGACTTCATTTTTTATGTATTTTACACATATAGTCAAGAGTAAAACTACTTCTTTCTTACCTTAGCAAGGGGACAGATTAAATTTAAAATGGTGGTTTCATGCACACACTGAACTATGCCCATATATTTAAAATGACAGCCTTAAAGAAAAATTTTCTTGTTATTTGAAAACAAATGTGTGGTTACCAAAGGGGAAACATGTGGGAGAGAGATAAATTAGGAGCTCAGGATTAACATACACACACTACTATATATAAAATACGTATTCAACAAGGAACAGCTGTATATCATAGGAAACTCTACTCAATATTCTGTAAAACCTTATATGGGTAAAGAATCTGAAAAAGAATGAATATATGTATATGTATAACTGAATCATGTTGCTGTACATCTGAAACTAACATGACATTGTAAATGAACTACCATGCCGTGCTTAGTTGCTCAGTTATGTCCAACTCTTTGTGACTCCATGGACTGTAGCCCAGCAGGCTCCTCTGTCCATGTGAATTCTCCAGGCAAGAATAGTGGAATGGGCTGCCATGTCCTCCTCCAGGGGATCTTCCCAACCTAGGGATCAAACCCAGGTCTCCCACATTGCAGGCGGATTGTTTACTATCTGAGCCACCAGGAAAGCCTTCCAATAATTTTTTTTTAAACATGCTATTATGCACGTTTGAACAATTCATTGTGTTTAATTAAAATAACATATATCATATTATTCATATATAACATTTAAGTTATATATGGACATGAATATAATGGACATGAATCTGAGCAAATCTGGGGAGATAGTGGATGATAGAGCACTCTGGCATGCTGCAGTCCGTGGGGTTGCAAAGGGTTGGACACAATTTAGTAACTGAACAATAACAAAGTTATGCATATTATATATTATTTATGTCTATAGTATATGTATATAATCATCAAGTAACAGGATGAAAACCTATACTAGTAAAACTACAAAGTAAATAAAGAGTGAGAGAAAATAGTTCTCATTCTTATGAAACTCATATCTGAAGGACAAAAGCAAACACATACTGCATTTAAATCAAGAAAACTGAAATGACTGCACCACCCCAAAAATGAAAATTTTTATCAGCTATTTACTTAGGAGTAATTTCAGGAGGTGAAGAATGTAAACATAAGTATAGAAGGATTTTATCCAGAGAATTCTGAACTGCTTAGAACTGAAATGTATTCAATCAGTTAATGTCAAAAAACAAAGAGAAAAATTAGATTTTCCAAGAACTGGAATACAATCATATATAACCACTGTCTGAGTTACCATTTTCCTCAGGATCAATGTGATTCATTCCACAATATCCCAGCTCCATCTATTGAAGTCTGCAGTTTGTGATTGTACATTAACCAATAAGAACCCATACTCACTAGGTTCTCTAATATCAAGGCAATAAGTCCCCAGTGCATTTTACTGGATTCAATGTTTTCCATATTCATAACAAAACTGACAAGAGAAATGATGTCTTTGGTACCTGGCTCATTTTTTTTGGTGTCATGACTCACTTCTGAAGCAATGATTTATGGTTAGAAAGAATGTGATAACCTACAGGAATCATATTCTACTTTGTTAACTCCTTCAACAGTTAGTGTAGGTAATTGCTCATAAAAGTGGCTATGAATAAGAAAGCAATGTGTGAATGTGCTACTACAGATAGTTGGAAGGAAAATTGGAACGAGCTTATTTTTGTGAGTTTTGGGGTGAATGTAGTGGAGAGATTACTTTCTTGGTTGGGAAAATGTCCATTGTTTGATGATTTGTAAGTTGATAGACTTTAAAATGGTCTAATGGTTTTCCCTACTTTCTTCAGTTTAAGTGGTCACTCACCTCAACAACAACTCATGATGTTGTTACAGACATCATGGAGTGTGAAGTCAACTAAGCCTTAGGAAGCATCACTATGAAAAAATCTAGTGAAGGTGATGGAATTTCATCTGAGCTATTTCAAATCCTAAAAGATGCTTCTGCTAAAGTGCTGCACTCAATATGCCAGCAAATTTGGAAAACTCGGCAGTGGCCAAAGGAATGGAAAAGGTCAGTTTTCATTTCAATCCCAAAGAAAGGCAATGCCAAAGAATGCTCAAACTACCACACAATTGCACTCATCTCACACGCTAGTAAAGTAATGCTCAAAATTCTCAAAGCTAGGCTTCAGCAATACGTGAACCGAGAACTTCCACATGTTCAAGTTGGATTTAGAAGAGGCAGATGAGCCAGAGAACAAATTGCCAACACCTGTAGGATCATAGAAAAAGCAAGAGAATTTTAAAAAGTCTACTTCTTCTTTGATGTGTTAAAGGCTTTGATTGTGTAGACCACAACAAACTGTGGAAATTCTTGTAGAGATGGGAATACCAGAGACCTCCTTACCTGCCTCCTGAGATATCTGTATGCAGGTCAAGAAGCAACAGTTAGAACAGGACATGGACTAATGGACTGGTTCCAAATTGAGAAAGGAGTACATCAAGTCTGCATATTGTCACCCTGCTTATTTAATTTCTATACAGAGTACATCATAAGAAATGGTGGGCTGAATGAAGAACAAGCTGGAATCAATATCAATTCAACTCAATTCAAATCAATATTGCTGGGAGAAATATCAATAACTGCAGATATGCAGATGACACCACCTTCATGGCAGAAAGAAAAGAGGAACTAAACATCCTCTTTATGAAGGTGAAAGAGGAAACTGAAAAAGCTGGCTTAAAAATTCAACATTCAAAAAACGAAGATCATGGCATCTGTTCCCATCACTTAACTGTAAATAGATGGGGAAACAATGGAAACAGTGACAGACTTTGTTTCCCTGGGCTCCCAAATCACTACAGATAGTGACTGCAGCCATGAAATAAAAATATGCTTGCTCCTTGAAAGTAAAGCTATGACCAACCTAGACAGCATATTAAAAAGCAGAGATGTTACTTTGACAACAAAGGTCCCTCTAGTGAAAGCTATGGTTTTTCCAGTAGTCATGTATGAATGTGAGAGTTGGACTGTGAAGAAAGCTGAGCACTGAAGAATTGATGCTTTTGAACTGTCGTACTGGAGAAGACTTGAGAGTCCCTTGGAGTGCAAGGAGATCCAATTAGTCAATCCTAAAGGATATCAGTACTGAATATTCATTGGAAGAACTGAAGCTAAAGCTTCAATACTTTGGCCACCTGATATGAAGAACTGACTCATTGGAAAAGACCCTGATACTGGGAAAGACTGAAGGCAGGAGAAGAAGGGGATGACAGAGGATAAGATGGTTGGATGGCATCACTGACTCAAAGGACATGAGTTTGAGCAAGCTCTGGGAGTTGGTAATGGACAGGGAAGACTGGCGTGCTGCAGTCCATGGGGTCACAAAGAGTTAGACATGATGAGAGACTGAACTGAACTGAGCTGATACTTTAAAATAGGCTTCCCAGGTTACTTAGCAGCTAAAGAATCTACCTCCAACGCAGGAGACACAGAAGATGCAGGTTTGACCCCTTAGTAGGGAAGATCCTCTGGAGGAGGAGATGGCAACCCTCTCCAGTATTCTTGCCTGCAGAATCCCATGGACAGAGGAGCTTTATGGGCTACAGTCCATAGAGTCCAAAGAATCGGATACCACTGAGCACTCTTGAACACATTCTTTAAAATGCATGTGTGTGATACTGAATTGGTTAAACAAACTGAATTCATAAGAAGAAAATATGGGACTTCCCAGGTGGCCCAGTGGTTAAGAACTGGCCTGCCAGGTCTTCCCTGGTGGCTCAGTGGTAAAGAATCCACCTCACAATGCAGGAGACATGGATTCGATCCCTGATCTGGGAAGATCCCACAGTTCACAGAGCAGCTGAGCCTGTGTGCCATCCTTGTTAAGCTTGTGCTGTAGAGTCCAGGAAACGCAACTACTGAAGCCTACATGCCCTATAGCCTGTGCTCCACAATAACAGAAGCCACGGCAATGAGAAGTCTGTGCACTGCACCTAGAGAGTAGCCCCTGCTCACCGCAACTAGAGAAAAGTCGGCACAGCAATGGATTCAGAACACCCAGAAAAAAAGAAATAAATTTATAAATAAAAAAAAAAAGGAATCTGCCTGCCGGTGCAGCAGACACAGGTTCAATCCCTCATCTGGGAGGATTCCATATGCCACGGTGCACCTAGGCCTCTGCTGCACAACCACTGAAGCCTGCGTTCTATTGCCTGTGCTCTGCCACGAGAGAAGCTCCCACTCGCCACAGCTAGAGAAAGCCCACAGAGCAACAAAGACCCTGTGCACCCAAAAATGAATAAATATATAAAATTATTTTTTTTTTAAAAAGGAATTAAATATGGTGCTGTGAAAAGAAAAAAAAAAAAGAAAGTGTCTTGTGAGTAAAATTTCTGTATCTCAGGAACCAGAGTTAAATTGGGGCTTGGAAGCCAATTATTTTATTAAAAAAAAGAACATATAAATAATGCATTGTAAGTTTTGATTTTTGTTTAATTTTCCTGGCAAGAATATTAGAGTTAGGTGCCATTTCCTACTCCAGGGGATCTTCCTGACCCAGTGACTGAACCCTAGTCTCTTGTGTCTCCTTCACTGGCAGGCAGATTCTTTACCACTAGTGCCACCTGGGAAGCCCTAGATAATGCACTGCTGCAGAGTGGGTTTTGATTTTTGTTTTGTTTTAGATTTTTTTGGTGGGGTGATTTCAGAAGAAGATAAAAGAGAAGGGAGAAAAAATATAAGATAATTTCCAAAAAGTAATTTATAGGACAATTTCACATTTTAGTACCTGGATCATCTAATTATTTTAGAAGAATTTCAGTTGTACAGATAAAATAAAACCAAGCATGCTTTTATATTTCATTATAAAGCTTAAGTAACATGGTTGGACCACTCCAAGCATCAGCTCTAAAATATCATAGTTACTTCTAAGAAGACTATGTCACAGAATAACTATCCTCACCTGTCAACAACCTCCTGCCCTCATCCATCAGTTTATTTCTGTAATAGACATTTGTCACAACCTGAAGTGCTCTGCATTCATAGACGGCAAACAGAGCAGAATCTCAAAGAATTTCGTGTCAGTTGGTTGTAATCACCAAAATGAACCCTTGACAGCTACATGTCTGTTCAAATGCACTTTTACCCTTATACCTTCGCTAATATCTTGCAGATCAAAAGGAGCTTTGATTTATCAGAGGTCTGTGACTAATTCACTGTGTATGGAAGGGCAGGAGAACATCCAACTTTGCTTTAATACAACACTTCTTCGGATAAGTGTGTCCAGAGTTCATTCTCATCCCTCATCCTTGAAAAGATCCATGTAATAAAATGTGACAATTTTGATAATATATTTTTAAATTTCATACTTCCAAAGCTTCACATACTATGAACGATAGGTGTTTTGATATCTAGGGAGGAAAAAATGAAAGTGAAAACTTGAGGACTAGGCAGGACAGTGGAAAGAAAATTAAAAGCAAAACTAGAAATATTTCAGAGCTGTTTCCTGGGCTCTTTTTAAAGATTTGTTTTGATAACGTCATTTTGAAGAAAGACGCAAGTAAAGGGGTGATAATTTTGCCTGCTCTTGAAATATGTAATTGTAACCTCTAAAAGAATTTAGCAACATACTCATGATTCAGACTTTTAAACCTTACAACTCAAGTTCCAATGACAAATATATAAATGGGAAAACTTTTTTCAATACAAAAATCTGATAATACCAGCCCATCTGTAGTCATAACCATGGAGTCAATTTTCAAATTATAAACAACACCAGAGTACTCTGCCACCTCAAATTAAACACAACTTGAGCTAAGTGTTCAATATGGTATTCCATTTGAACTAGAGTACCATCAGCTGCCTCTTCATCCACAGAGGACAGAAAGCCAGATTGTATAACTTTCCATTGATACATAGATGCATTTATTTGTAATAGCAGCCCATGAAACTCGTAAAAGTCCTCTATATCCTATACCCATCTAGGGAAAATGTGTTAATGCATATTAGAGTGAGTTTAACTTTTGAGTTTATCTTAAATTTAGAATAAGAAACAAGTAGATAAAGTAGGAAAATATCTAAATTCCTAAACTCAACAGATTATAGTTGAATGCTTGCTAGAACTTGAGAATTTGACTACTGGCTTAAATTAAGAATAGAAAAATCACACTTTTTACCTCAGCCTTTTGACCATAATGGAACATAAATCTAGTTCTGGGTCTAAAAGCATAGACAGTGGTGGGGGTCAGTCCTGAAGAGCATCAGCAGTGCCTTGGAAGGCAACTATTCCAGGAGAGTCCTTTACAAGTTTCTCAGGCAAAAGAAGACTAAACTCTTCAGGTATGGATGACAGAGCAAAGAATAGTTGTCAGAATTTAGGGGATTGATACCTCCGGCTTCATCAGGATCACCCCATATATTATTAGTCCAATTATCAGGATCCTATTTCTTCCCAATCATGCCCTCAGAAATTTCTGTTGTCTTTCAGCCACTCAAAGAATGAATTTCTGTGTTTGGTTTTCAGAAATATTGGACTGAAGCTACAGGACATTAAGGCTGTCAGGGTGAATAAAGAAAGCTTCAGGTAGTATATGTGGAGTTTGAGATTAAAATTTGGATCCCTGAGGTCATCCTTTTCTTTCCCCACTTTGTTATTGTAGCAAGAAGCAGCCAAATTAAAGTTCTTTTTGACTAAAACATTCTGCGAAAATATATGGTGACTCAAAATCTTTCTGTCTATAGGTATTCGATTAGGATTATCCAATGGCAATATTTTGTGCTTTTCAACTACCATAACACACCATGAATTATGTTTCCTTTTTACTACTAGAAATAGACTGTGTTATGGAAATGCATGTCCAAATTAACTAAAATAAGTTTCCTTACTTCAAGTTGACTTTCTTAAAATCAGTTGATTATGGACTTTAATCACATGTAGAAAATACCTTCACAGCAACACCTAGGTTTGAAATTTCAACCAAGTAGCAAAATAGGAAATAATGCCAAGTTTTATTTTTATTGTATTTTACTCTGATAAAAATGTAAGTAAAATATAGTGAGGTTTTGGGGGGTAAGCATCTTAACTTCAATATGATTTGGGTTAAAAAGCTTTACCTCTTTGACTCCTGGTTTGTATTTACCTTCATTATCTAGATCCATGAACTAAACTGTCTCACTGCTTTGTTGCCTTTGTTTAACAACCAATAGGCCCATGGTTACTTGTCCTTATATTCATTCTTGGGTTTGCACTTTTCTGCATTGTTGCTCTTTTTTTTTTTTTTGTATAACTTTATTTCTCTTACCCATCCTTTACCCATATCAGTTTCAGAGTGTTCTGTGTTTTCTGCTGCTGCTGCTGCTAAGTCATTTCAGTCGTGTCCGACTCTGTGCGACCCCATAGACGGCAGCCCACCAGGCTCCCCCGTCCCTGGGATTCTCCAGGCAAGAACACTGCAGTGGGTTGCCATTTCCTTCTCCAGTGCATGAAAGTGAAAAGTGAAAATGAAGTCGCTCAGTCATGTCCGACTCTTTGCGATCCCATGGACTGCCGCCTACCAGGCTCCTCCGTCCATGGATTTTCCAGGCAAGAATACTGGAGTGGGTTGCCATCGCCTTCTCCTCTGTGTTCTCTAATGCCTCTGAAATGTATTAATTTCTCTCATTGGAGTATATCTTGATTTACAAGTTAATACTTTCTTACATTCTAAATATCAATACTTCCTATAAATAATTCTCATTCATTGAAAAATTTTGTTTTCCTTTTCCAGATCTAATAAGAGTACTTCAAAATATTATTCAATCTTGTGCTAGACACAGCACAATGCCTAAGACTAAAGCAATATCAGGTTCTAGTGAAGGCAAATTAAACAAAACCATATTACTTTCATAAGACTAGTGCATCTACCTTCTAACTTCTGAAAATTGCTAACTGAAATTTTTCTCCCCCAGAGGTTTTGCCCACTTATGTTAGACTATACTTACCACTTCCATAAGGCTGAAAATTCATCTATATGCTAAATTTGTCTTTTAAAGTAATTTTCAAAAAGACTGGTTTATCTATTGACAGAGCTGAGGAATTATAAATGATTAACACTGTGTGATCTTAAAATGTGTTAATTTAAAATAAAATTTCTTTTCTACTATTACATTTGCTTAATATTTTTGTCATTCAATTTTTCTTTTATGAATAGGAGTAATAGAAGTTTTATATTAGAAATTATCCTCAAATAAGCCAATGATTTAAAAATTTTGGAATAATCATTCCTATTGTATATTCCAGTGTTTCTTTTATGAAAATATTGTATAGATGAGAATGAATATTCCAACAGAATTTTAGTTATATTTTATCAATAATGAGTGTACATTCTCCTCTTTTATTTCTCCACAAATCAATCTATTTTACAATAAAGATTTAAGGAAATTATTTAAAATACAGAAATTAATTCTAATTATCATGATCTAGCTGATATTTTTATGCCAACATTTTTTACCCTTCCCTGCTTTAATAAAACTATTTGGGTAATAAGAAAAATTAATTTGCAAATATTAAATAGATGTTTTTAATATTTTCAAGCTTTTTCAGCCTTTGAAAGTGAAAGTTTTAGTTGCTCAAACATGTCCAACACTTTGTGACTCCATGAACTGTAGCCCACCAGGTTCCTCTGTCCATGGAATTATTCAGTCAAGAATACTGGAATGTGTTGCCATTCCCTTCTCCAGGGGATCTTCCCAACTGGGTCTTCCCGCATTGCAAGCAGCTTCTTTACTGGCTGAACCACCAGGGAAGCCCTTTTCAGGGCTTCCTTTAATGTGCTTTTTAATTATATTGTTTTGTTCTTATATATGTAATGCACGTCTGTATTAAGGATAAGTACTAAGTACTAGTTGCTCAGTCGTGTCCGACTCTTTGCGACCCCATGGACTGTAGCCTATCAGGCTCCTGTGTCCATGGGATTTTCCAGGCAAGAGTGCTGGAGTGGATTGCCATTTCCTTCTCCAGGGATCTTCCCGACCCAGGAATCGAACCCGGGTCTCCTGCATTGCAGGCAGACACTTTACCGTCTGAGCCACCAGGGAAGCCTGTTATGTATTAAGGATACTTGCCCAAATTTAGTATCAATAGTATTACTATCAAGTTACATAAAGACAAATGCTAGATAAGCTTACAATATTTTTTTATTCTTCTGAGAATTTGGCACAAATCCAGAGAGTGCTAAGGCTCTTAATACGAATGATTTTAAGTTTAATATATCAGTTTTGTCAAAGTTCTTATATTTTCATCTGTAGTTATTGAAGAGAAATATACAGAATTAAACAAGCATTTGATCTAGCTTTCACTGATGTTACAAATTTAATAAAAAGAAAAGAAAACAGAATGTAACCCTCTGAAACAAATATCTGAATTCCAATGAGTAATGAATAAAAAGCTATTTAACAAGTCCCTAAATCTTTTTAAGTGAAGTGTCTAGTTGAATACCAACTCATCAGCATTTACTATGACAGAAAATTAAAGTAAGATAAATCTCTTTTTTATAGTATTCTGTAATTTTTATTAACCTTTTTAGATTCCCAAGTAATCATTTTTTAATTAATTTATTTTTTTAATTGAAGGATAATTGCTTTACAGAATTTTGTTGTTTTCTGTCAAACCTCAATATGAATCAAGCACAGGTATACATATATCTCCTTCCTTTTGAACCTCCTTCCCATCTCCCTCCCCATCCCACCCCTCTAGGTTGATACAGAGCCCCTGTTTAAGTTTCCTGAGCCATACAGCAAATTCCCATTGGCTTTCTATTTTACATACTATAATTTAAGTTTCCATGTCACTCTTTGCATACATCTCACCCTCTCCTTCCCTCTCCCCATGTCCATAAGTCTATTCTCTTTGTCTGTTTCACCATTGCTGCCCTGTAAATAAATTCTTCAGTACCATTTTTCTAGATTCTGTATATATGTGTTAGAATGTAATATTTCTCTTTCCCTTTCTGACATACTTCACTCTGTATAATAGGTTCTAGGCTCATCCACCTCCTTAGAACTAACTCAAATGCATTCCTTTTTATGGCTGAGTAATATTCCATCGTGTATATGTAGCACAATTTCTTTATCCATTCATCTGTCAATGGACATCTAGGTTGCTTCCATGTTATAGCTATTATAAATATTGCTGCAGTGAACAATGGGATATATATGTCTTTTTCAGTTTTGGTCTCCTCAGGGTATATGCCTAGGAGTGGATTGCTGGGTCATATGGTGCTTTTATGCCTAGTTTTTTAAGGAAACTCCATACTGTCTTCCATAGTGGCTGTATCAATTTATATTCCCACTGACAGTGCAAGAGCATTCCCTTTTTTCCACAGCCTCTCCAGCATCTACTATTTGTAGACTTTTTGATGAGGCCCATTCTGACCAGTGGGAGGTGATATCTCATTGTAGTTTTGATATGCATTTCTCTAATAATGAACAATGTTGAGCATCTTTTCATGTGTTTGTTAGCCATCTGTATGTCTTCTTTGGAGAAATGTCTGTTTAGGTCTTTTTCCCACCTTTTGATTGGGTTGTTTGTCTTTTTGATATTGAGTTGTATGAGCTGCTTGTATATTTTGGAAATTAATCCTTTGACAGTTGTTTCACTTGCTGTTCGGAGCAGGTGATAGCACCTTACTCCGGTACTCTTGCCTGGAAAATCCCATTATTTTCTCCCATTCTGAGGGTGATCTTTTCACCTTGCTTATAGTTTCCTTTGCTATGCAAAAGCTTTTAAGTTTAATCAGGTCCCACTTGTTTACTTTTGTTTTTATTTCTGTTTCCATAGGAAGTGGATCACAGAGGACCTTGATTTGATTTATATCATTGAGTGTTCTGCCTGTTTTCCTCTAACAGTTTTATAGTTTCTGGTCTTACATTTAGATCTTTAATCCATTTTGATTTTATCTTTGTGTATGGTGTTAGGAAGTGTTTTATAAGTTTAACATTATCAACTACATTTGCAAATAATATCTTGCTGCATTCTCTCTCTTTAAATATATATGTGTATATATATGTATATAGTATATAAGCACATACATATATGTATATATTTATAATATAAATATACATGTGTATATATACACACATATTTTCTATAGAACCTTTCCCCACAGGCATTAGCAAACCCCAATCTACTGTATTGATAAGGATATGAGAAGATGCCTAATTTAATAATTATTATTAAGACTTCCAATATAGCTCATTTAATTAGTTTGATGATGATGATAAGAGGCATAAGGGAGGTTGTGATGTGTTTGGTACTGTTTATTTTCTTAAAGTGAGTAATGGTTACAGGAGTAACCATAAATGCACACTAAAGAATTGAGCTGCAATTTGATCTTTGGCTATGATTGATAAGTTCCAGTTTAGTAAATGAATGCATTATCATATGTAAATTGTATAATTTAACATATTATTTAGTGACTACCCCTTACATGCTTCCTTACTAAGGGAAAAAAAAAAAAAAGAGTGTTTTCTTTTACAAAGCCACAGCTAGCTCCTTCTAGATTTCCAGTCATTACCCTCTTCCAGAAGGTAGTTAATTCTCTTCCATCTTATAGCCATTGTCATATTTGAAAATAACTTATATATACCTCTGAGTCTCTTATTAAAATGAAAATTTGTGGTGTTTCTCATTAATTGCTGCATATAAAATACTTAATTTTCTTGCAGTCTGGTCACTCTGTTCTGAGCATATTTTTGTCCTTTTCCCATGCATTTATGTTAAATTATGTTGTCAAATTTTGAAGCCAAATTTGAAGCCAACTTTCAAGTTTTGAAACCTATGCACTTAAGCGTATGTTTAAGATGACTAGAAAAAAAAAATGACTAATCAGTTCTATATTACAGGCTATCAACACTACGATGTATTAGAACTTTTTGTTCATATTTTTAAGTACTCTATTTATTTACTTAGTAACAGTGAAAACAGTTTGTGTTTTGTGCGTATGGAATATTCTCTTCCTAACTGGCATCTACCAAATATGTAAAGTTTGTTCTTTAAATCATGATAAATGACATTGTTTTGCATGTTAAAATTAGGAATTGTGCCCAGCTATTGGACAAATACATGGGATGAACTTCCTTAAATAAATTAGGAGCATATTTTCTCTTTCAGATAGGTAAATTCTGAGTTTGGATGGAGATCTGGTGGCAACAGATTCACAGTGGTATCCAGGTTTGGGGTTGCATTTTGCTGCTGCAGCTTCTTTAACATGTTTCAGAGGCTCCATTCTCAAGTGTGCCTCTTAGTAAAAAGATAACTGCCCTGTAAGTGCCTGGTAAAGGACAGGGACGCCTGATGTGCTGCAGTTCAGGCGGTTGCAAAGATTAGGACACGACTTAGCAACTGAACAACAGCAACAACAATAAAAAATGGTAACTGCAGAAGCTACTGTGAAATTGTGCATGCGTGTGTGCTAAGTCGCTTCAGTCGTGTCTGATTCTGTGTGACCCTATGAACTATAGCCCGCCAGGCTCCTCTATTCATGGGATTCTCTAGGCAAGAACACTGGAGTTGGTTGCCATGCCCTCCTCCAGGGGATCTTCCTGACTCAGGACAGAGCGCATGTCTTCTACGTGTCCTGCACTGGCAGGCAGGTTCTTTACACTCGTGCCACCTGGGAAGCACCCCTGTCCTAAATGGCATTAAGAAATAAGCAAATATTTAAGGGCTGAATTCAGCTGAGTCAACACCCCCTTTTAATGCATTTTCTTTGAAGTATCCCCCAAATCTAATAGCCCAGATGTTCACATCATTGCTGGCCTTCTCTTCAAGATTAAATAGAAAATATTCTCATTCTTCCTCCAACAACATTTTTTTTATAAACAAGAAAGGGAAAGTAGATATTGGTTAGACAGTTAGTAACCTCTTGTGCTAGATTAGGAATTTAGCATCCAGAAACTTGGCTATTCCTCCCACTCACAAGTTTGGAAACTCATTTTTTGTTTTCAGTGTCAGTCATTTGTAAAAATGTTTAATGAGAGTAGTCTAAAAATAAAACTCCTTATTACATAACACTACAAGCAAATATTCTTCCTTGCTCCAATTCACTAATCAACTACTTTTTATGTAGCCTTCAATCAATTAATATTTACACAATTTACACAGCACCCAACTAATATTTGTTTTTTTCCCCAAGGACAAGGTCTGGGGTGGGTATAGTATATGTTTTTGTGATTCCAGAAAGCTGTAAACACCAGATAAAATACTGGGTGTGACATTGGAAAAGGATACTTTGCATTGGAATTGCCAGGGAAATAGACACACTGAGAGAAACATATACAGAAAATAATGACCCTGTGATAAGAATGCATTTTAAAATGTCTCTTTTTGTACTATACTAAATATATTTTCTGTTAAGTGATTCTGTAGTGAACACCTGCTCTTCTCCAAGCAGCATTTTCAAACTAAGTGCTTTGCTAGGTGAGTGTAAATGAGGGATGTACCATCATACAACACATAAAGGACATCACTGATTCATTAGTTGTTTTAAAAGACTGTCCTAATTTGACTTGATTTTACATAACATTATTTCCTTAAAATCATCTTAATGTGAAATTAGTTCCCCAAACTTTCTTTAGCTAACTCTGCTTAACTGTTTCACATATGTGTTCCCTTACAAGTAAGGACACTTCTGATTAGAGTAGCTTGTAGTCTCTGACTCTGCAGACTTTGATAAATGAGTGCATTCGATATTCTCCACAGCTGATGAAATTCCTTAACTCTGTTCAGATTATATCAAAGGTGCCCCACATAAGAAAAAAAAAGGATCCTCATTTATGATTACAGTGCTCAATAATACACATCTTCACTGATATTTAATAGATAACTTACTTAACACCGTGGGAGACTATCTCTTTAATGCAACAGATGTTGAGTTTACACAAAACAGAAATAAAGCCAGGACTCTATACTTAGAATGCCCATCTAATTTTAAAGATTTCCAGTGGCAGATGGCACTCCACACAGTCCTGTGAGATAGAAAAAAAAAATGATTGCCTTAATACTGTAAATTAACAGATTGAACACATGGATTAATACATTTGAATCTGTTTTTATAAAGTTAGAAAATTCCCACACATGGCTATATGATAGTTATTAAGCATATCATTCTAATCCTTAAATTGAAACACCAATACAAATTCACATGTGTCACTAAATATGGATTTATGTCCTTGGATTTAGTTGAAATTAATTAACAATAAATCTGACCTTTCTGGGGAGATGTTTATCCTTTTGCAGTATGCCAATTTTGCAGCTGATCCTGATACAAACATGTGTGGTGTCACACTGTAAATTTCTTTTATCACAATACAGAAGAAATCTAGAAAAAAGTATTTCGGTCACAGAATTATACTCAATTTATAAAAACCAGTTACTCAAACAGTTTTGTAGTAGTTTAGAGTAAGAGATATGCAGAACTCTGAAGTCAATGTTCTTTCTGTTATATTACACAGCTTATTTTCCCATTAGAAAATGATTTGCTTTAAGTATGAGAAAATATAGAACTTTATTTCCATTCATTTTCACCACCAAAGGGGTTCAGTCTGTTATTTTTCAACAGTTTAATGTATATCCTTAAGTATTTCCTTAAGTTATCAAGACCATATTGTAAAAGCATACAAATTAGGCAATTAGATTAAAAAAAAATTATACTCTTCAAAATAAAATCTTCTTCCCCTAATTTGCAATAGCAAGGATATTATCATTGCTAAAATTTGTTTCATGTAAACTTATATATTATTTAACCAAGCCTCAACACATCAGGGCTGAGTTTATCTAACAGGTACTATTAAGCAATGGCTTTTTTTATACTCACTTGCAATAACTTTAACACAAAGAATTTAACACCTCCTTATCATTCTTAATTTCATTAATGAAGACTTACAGTCGTTTCAGTATATTACTGTGTTATCTTCCCAATAATTTCAGATTATCTCACAAAGTGATTGTACTATAAATAATATCACTTTATGTAATATAAATTATTTTTAGAATTGATTGTTATATTAAATTCGTTTTGCATTATGAATATCCATACTGCTTTCACAAAGAATAATGGTATTTACTTTGATCCAAAATGACAAGACAAATGTTAGGTGGATTTAAAAGTAGAGGAAGGAGCTAACAAAGCCACAGAGTTGACATATAGCTGAGAAATCTGACTGAAATGGGTGTAATTGATCTGAACTTGATTCCCTTTTTGGGTTCAACTGATATCTTGAAAAAGCATTATCAAAGAGCATAATCAAAGCACAGCTTAAGTTTGTCTCTTCTCTTCTCTTTATGCTTAATCAGTGGAATGCTTTCCTCTAGCCAAGATGAAGAATGGAACAATTTTAGGACTTTTTAGATTACATTCATTTAATAAACTACCATAGTTTCTTCAAGTCTCAAACATAGACTTAATAAACTGACAGATTTTAACAGGAGAAAGTTTCATGCTAATTCTCACTTGCTTATAACATTTGCAAATATACTTTCTAAACCATCTCTATAAGAATACAGAGACTGGAAAAAAAAAGGAAAGGAAATAAAGTAAGTCTAATTTTAACTACTAATCAAAGCAGATAATAAGCCCACTTTTCCTGCCCTCTCAACTTGGGGGTTTGGTTTTACTAACAAATCCACTCACTTCCCAGTGCAGACAGACTTAATGTATACAGACAAAAATATCATGGACACCTTCACCCCTAGACTTAGGGTCAAGTCATGGGTCTTTACAATAGGCCAAGAGCTCTCACCCAAGAATTGTCTTTATTGGCTGTCTTTCCATTTCCTTTCTCAACTTTTCATAATTTTAATTCTCATCAAGTTAGGTTTGAGCCCCAAACATTGTGAAATCAATTATAGCACCTATTCAGAAATTTATATTTTGTTTTGCCATCTCTCTTAATCTATCTTAATGCATTGGACATCACTCAAATAGGTATTTATGCAGTTTCCATTATCTATTTTTTTTCTTTTCATTAATTACTAACCATTCATTTCAGAATCTTAGATTCATGTTTAGGTCCTGAATACATATTCCTCATCTTTATCCATTCATCTGTTGATAGGCATCTAGGTTGTTTCTATATATTGGTTATTGTAAATATCATTCTGTGACCACTGGGGTGCATATGTCATTTTAAATCAGTGTTTTTTATTTTCTTCAGATATATACCCAACAGTGGGATTTCTGGATGATATTGTAGTTCTATTTTCATTTTGAAGAACCCCCACAGTGTTTTCCATCTAGGGTTTCCTTTTCTTCAAATCACCAGCATTGATTATAGTGGTCTTTTGATGATAGTCTGAAAGGTGTGAGGTGATATTGTTGTATTGATGTGCATTTCCCTGATTATTAGCAATATTTAGGATATTTTCATGTACCTGTTGACCTCTGTATGTCTTCTTTGCAAAAAGATCTATTCAGGTCTTCTGCCCATTTTTTAATTGAATTCTTTAGCTTTTTGTTATTGAATGATATGAACTGTTTATACAGTTTGGATATTAACCCCTTATCAGTCATATCATTTGTAAATATTTTCTCCCATTTAGTAGATTGTGTTTCCTTTTTGTCAGTGGTTTCTTTTGCTTTGCAAAAAGCTTTTAAGTTTAATTGTCACATTTGTTTATTTTCTGATTTTATTTCTTTTGTCTTAGGAGACAAATCCAAAAAGTATTGCTACAATTTATGTCAAAGAGTGTTCTGCTTACTTAGAAGACAGTTTGCTGGTTTCTTGCAAAAGTAAACAAAATCTTACCATATGATTCTGCAGTTGTCTTTCTTGGTATTTACCCAAAGGAGCTGAAACTTTTGTCTACTTGAAACTTGCCCATGGATGTTTATAGCAGCATTGTACATAATTGCCAAAACTCGAGAGCAACCAAGATATCCTTCATTAGGTGAATGAGTAATTAAGCTGTGGTATATTCAGACAATGTACTTCAAAAATAAATTGGCTATCAAGCCATGAAAAGACATGGAAGGAAACTTTAAATGCATACTATTAAGCAAAAGAAGCTAATCTGAAAAGGCTGCCTATGGTATAATTCCAACTATATAACATACTTAAAAAGGCAAAACTGTGGAGACAGGAAGAAAATCAGTGGTTTCTGCCAGACAGTGGGCACCAGGAGGAGAAATAAATAGGAGGAGCATAGAGAACTTTTCATGAAATGAGAGTTCAGTTCATTTCAGTTCAGTTGCTCAGTCGTGGCCAACTCTTTGCGACCCCATGAATCGCAGCACGCCAGGCCTCCCTGTCCATCACCAACTCCCAGAGTTCACTCAGACTCAC
>NW_011495025.1:11390097-11390822 GCF_000754665.1 Bison bison bison | reverse complement strand
GACGACCCAGAGGGATGGTATGGGGAGGGAGGAGGGTTCAGGATGGGGAACACATGTATACCTGTGGCGGATTCATTTTAATATTTGGCAAAACTAATACAATTTTGTAAAGTTTAAAAATAAAATAAAATTTAAAATAAAAAAAAATAAACATGGTAGATGCGAGGAAACTAGTAATGTCTGTTAAAATTCCTCTCTGTGTTCCATTGTCTCTGCAGGGCCCAGCTAATATTTATTTACCAAACATAATAGTTTCTTTTCCATCTCCGTGTGAATTGCCTTCCTCCCCATTTGATGTCCCAAACCCCTTCCTCCAACATCCTCTTTTGTCTTTAGGTGAAGATGGGTGAAGATAGGTGAAGGTTTTGGCCTTTTGGTGAGTGACTCAGTTTTCCTGGGCCTCTCCCACATATGTTGTGAACTAGCTAAGTCATGCCTGGCTCTTTGCAACCCCATGGACTGTAGCACACGAAGCTCCTCTGTCCTCCACTATCTCCCAGCGTTTGCTCAAATTAATGTCCATTGAGTCAGTGATGCTATCTAACCATCACATCCTGCTATTTAACTTCTGTTTGATTTTTTCCCTGTTAATATCTCATGTCAATTTATTTCTTAGACCAGCCAGAAGAATGTAGGAGGGTAGAGGAGATTTTCTTCTTCTTGGATACAGCAAATTCATGTAGCCATTACCCCATGAACTGATATAGAGATTCATCTCAGGCCTT
>NW_011495025.1:11388243-11389997 GCF_000754665.1 Bison bison bison | reverse complement strand
TTTTTTTTTTAAAATACCTTGACTGGTTGGGAGTTTTCACCTGACAGGATGAACTAAGCTTACAATTCTGAGATATTTGAGCCTTTGATGGACTTTCCTATATGGGTTGCTTTAGTCTTAGATGAACATTTTATAGTGGATTTGAAGACACTAAAAGGCACTCAAAATGATCCTCAGTGGTCTAGAATGTTCCTCTTTGCCCTCATTATATATCGGCAGTTTTCCATTGGTAATTATGGTTAATAACCCTGTCCGTCTCATAAGGATCCCCAAATGGGCATGTGGTGTGGCAGTTTTGACTTTAAGTGCAATAGAAGAATTACTCTCTTGGGCACTCATACCTATAAATAAGCAGAGCCTGGAGTACAGTAATTTTTTTCTTTTTTTGTAAGTAGGTCAATTGGTGTAACAGTGCAAGGTGCCACACCCATTCTTTGGTTTTGACTATGAGAGAAATAGCACAAAATACTGATTGCTTTTAAGAGTATACTCATATCCTTAGCCTCTCAAAGTGACATTTCCAAGATGGTGTTTAACTGAGTCTTTAGTAGGTTACTTCATTATTCTTTAAGGTTACTTCATTATTCTTTAAGGTTTTCTTTTCTTAGGCAATCTAAACATGGTATTGCTAACTGAAGTGTGACTACAGGAAAGCCTGTCCACCTTTCTGATGCTCTCTACTACCAGGTAGCAGGCTCAGCACCCGAGAATGTGAAACTATGTCAAGAAGTCCATCTTGGCATAAGTCATTATTGTTATTGACAAGAGTGAGACTTGGCTGTTTTAATGGCCCTGGTGAGAGGAAGTTCATGTTTTACACATGAACGTTTTCTGTTTTTGCCAGCATGGCCACTTTATTCATGGCAACCACTGCCATGGCAAGGGTAGGAGGTGAAATGACCTCCATAGAGGAGACAATTTTTATGAACCTTATCAGTGAAAGTCTCTTCTGCTCCTCTGCCACCACGGGGACCCCAAAGTAAGCATTTGTATGGTTATACATATTCTTACACACTTGAACTCATTAAGACTGACTCATCCACATATTTCTTTCACACAGCTTTTTACCTAAGTTAAAACTTGTTCATTCTGGTTCTGCTGCCAGGGATAGGGGAGTCAACTTTGCCACCCCAGAATGTCTCTTTTGCATGTAGATTGTTTTGAGCTGGAAACAGTCCATGTCTAAAAGACTTGGGAAGAATCTTTGACCTTCCTCCTAACTACCTGAAAGAAGGTAGATAGAAGACCTGTTCCAGGAAGGGAGCTATCTCCATAGATAAGTATGTTGTGTTAGTCACTCAGTCATGTCTGACTCTTGGCAACTTCACCAGGCTCCTCTGTCCATGGGATTACCCAGGCAAGAATACTGGAGTAGGTAGCCATTTCCTCCTCCAGGGGATCTTCCAGACCCAGGGATCAAACACAAGTCTCCCATATTGCAGGCCGATTCTTTACTTTTGAGCCACCAGGGACGATTGTTAAGGTTAGTAAACTCATACTTATAGATAAGCATAATATGATTTAAACATGGTAGATGAAACATGTATAATATCATGTATGAAACGAGTTGCCAGTCCAGGTTTGATGCACGATACTGGATGCTTGGGGCTAGTGCACTGGGACGACCCAGAGGGATGGTATGGGGAGGGAGGAGGGTTGAGGATTCAGGATGGGGAACACATGTATACCTGTGGTGGATTCATTTTAATATTTGGCAAAACTAATACAATTTTGTAAAGTTTAAAAATAAAATA
>NW_011495025.1:11383375-11384934 GCF_000754665.1 Bison bison bison | reverse complement strand
TAGTCCATGGAATTCTCCAGCCCAGAATACTGGAGTGGGTAGCCTGTCTCTTCTCCAGGGGATCTTCCCAACCCAGGGATCGAATCCAGGTCTCCTGCATTGCAGGCGGATTCTTTACCAGCTGAGCCATAAGGGAAGCCCTAAATGGTGCCTAGGACCAGATATCTTTTTTTCCTGAGAGCAAGTTGTATTAGGGGGAAAGAAGAGGAATGGAGCTCACAGCTTTGAATGCCTCTCTGCTCCCACCAGCACTGGGATAAACTCTTGAGGTATTTAATCTTCATGAGACTCCTGTGAGCTACGTATTTACCATCTGGATCTTACAGTTGATGAAATCAAGGAGGTTCAATTAGTTGCCTAAAGGCATACAGTTGGAGAGATTCTGAAGCAGGATTCAACCTTGACTTTAAAAACTGATCTCTGTCTTTGGAGGTCTTCACACTTACAGTTAATGTTCATAAATAACCACTTACTGAGCAGAGCACTGTTTTGGTATTGGAGACATGGAAAAACAACAACAAAAAACCCACTTAGAAATGGTGCTCTCTGTTGGAAATGGGAAACTTTTCCTCCTTTGTATCTTGTTGCCATTTGGAAGGACTCTAATAGAGTAACACTGGCTACCTGCAGGATCCCTTGCTCTTCTGGGCAGGGTCAGGGGCTTGGGCACTGTGACTAGTGAGAGAAGAAAGTATTGAGCACAATTCAGCCCCCTCCCTTCTGTTTCGGGAACTGCCTCCTGGCAGAAGTGATGTATCTTTTCTCATCAGCTCTCATCCATCTGGTAATGTTAGACTTCAAAGCCCTGCCTGTGAGTGAGGCTGGACTTTCCAGTTTGCCACTGAAGGGTGAGTAAGCTAACCTCTAGGATGTATTACTAATAAGCAAGTCAATTCAACCTTTCCTTATGCCCTGATGTTTTTTAGTATTAACGTGGATGATAAGTCATTTTTCAATTAGTGTAAAAAGTAGTTACAATCCCCAAATCCTCAATGGATTCACAGTCTCACAGGAGGACCCAAGTGTATCCCATGCTAGGTAACAAGACATCTGTCATTAGCATGTGATAATTTTTGTGGGAAGAACCACACACATGGGTTTGGCTTCATGGGCTTTGATAAAATAGTCTCTAGATTGAATAACTGTATTTTTTTTAATTAAAAAAGTATTAACAGTAAACTCTAGTATGTATCAACACAAAGGATTCTAATGAAGAGAAAAGTCAGAGGAGTCAACTATTTCTCAACCCACTCCAGTACTCGTGCCTGGAAAATCCCATGGGCAGAGGAGCCTGGTAGGCTGCGGTCCATGGCGTCGCAAAGAGTCAGACACGACTGAACTACTTCACTTTAACTTTTCACTATTATGCATTGGAGAAGGAAATGTCAACCCACTCCAGTATTCTTGCCTGGAGAATCCCAGGGATGGGAGAGCCTAGTGGGCTGCTGTCTACAGGGTCGCGCAGAGTCGGACACGACTGAAGTGACTTAGCAGCAGCAGCAGCAGGGAAACTTATTTTCCTCCTTTCAACCAGAAACTTTGGCCTCCAGCAGATGTTG
>NW_011495025.1:11379135-11379565 GCF_000754665.1 Bison bison bison | reverse complement strand
TGTGATCCACACAGTCAAAGGCTTTGGCATAGTCAGTAAAGCAGAAGTAGATGTTTTTCTGGAACTCTCTTGCTCTTTTGATGATCCAACAGATGTTGACAATTTGATCCCTGGTTCCTCTGCCTTTTCTAAATACAGCTTGAACATCAGGAAGTTCATGGTTCACATACTGTTGAAGCCTGGCTTGGAGAATTTTGAGCATTACTTTACCTAGCATGTAGAGATGAGTGCAATTGTGTGGTCGTTTGAGCATTCTTTGGCATTGCCTTTCTTTGGGATTGGAATGAAAACTGACCTTTTCCAGTCTTGTGGCCACTGCTGGTTTTTCCAAATTTGCTGGCATATTGAGCGCAGCACTTTCCAGCATCATCTTTTAGGGTTTGAAATAGCTCCACTGGAATTCCATCACCTCCACTAGCTTTGTTCATAG
>NW_011495025.1:11378416-11379035 GCF_000754665.1 Bison bison bison | reverse complement strand
AGAAACTCTCAAGAGTCTTCACCAACACCACAGTTCAAAAGCATCAATTCTTTGGCCCTCAGCCTTCTTCACAGTCCAACTCTCACATCCATACATAACTACTGGAAAAACCATAGCTTTAACTAGACGGACATTTATTGGCAAAGAAATGTCTCTGCTTTTTAATATGCTATCTAGGTTGGTCATAATTTTTCTTCCAAGGAGTAAGCATCTTTTAATTTCATGGCTGCAGTCACCATCTGTGGTGATTTTGAAACTCCCCCAAAATAAAGTCTGCCATTGTTTCCACTATTTCCCCATCTATTTGCCATGAAGTGATGGGGCCAGATGCCATGGTCTTAGTTTTCTGGATGTTGAGTTTTAAGCCAACTTTTTCACTCTCCTCTTTCACTTTCAACAAGAGGCTGTTTAGTTCTCCTTTACTTTTTGCCATAAGGGTGGTGTCATCTGCATTTCTGAGGTTATTGATATTTCTTCCGGCAGTCTTAATTCCAGCTTGTGCTTCATCCAGCCCAGCATTTTGCATGATGTACTCTGCATATAAGTTAAATAAGCAGGGTGACAATATACAGCCTTGATATACTCCTTTTCCGATTTGGAACCAGTCTGTTGTTCCATG
>NW_011495025.1:11376641-11378316 GCF_000754665.1 Bison bison bison | reverse complement strand
TTGTCATGTCCAACTCTGTGTGACCCCATAGACGGCAGCCCACCAGGCTCCCCTGTCCCTGTGATTCTCCAGGCAAGAACACTGGAGTGGGTTGTCATTTCCCTCTCCAATGCATGAAAGTGAAAAGTGAAAGTGAAGTTGTGCAGTCGTGTCTGACTCTTAGCGACCCCATGGACTGCAGCCTACCAGGATCCTCCGTCCATGGGATTTTCCAGGCAGGAGTACTGGAGTGGGGTTACCCCTGGTTAAAAGAGAGTTAAGGAAATAAAATGTGTAGTTAGGCATGGTCATCTAAGTAAAGTTAATCTCAGTCTCTTTTCCCTCTTTTTCTCCCATGCCCAATCAATGAGGGAGATATGGAGGATAAATTAATAAGATCATTAATAATGGCATTGCATAAATGTTTATATCTTCACATATTTACATTTTATTAATTATCGCAATGAAACCTATAGTATGTAAGCAACTAAAAGCTAGTAGAACATTTAGAGGAGGGGAGTTAAAAGAATTGGAACAATTTAATTTGGTGATGTACTACAAAGTGTCTCCTGACACTTTGGATTTCCTTGTCCAGGAGATTCTATTGTATTTTTTAAATTGTAAATTTATTGAGGTATAATATGTATGTAAGAACCCATATCTATGTAAAGTGTACAATTTGATGAGTTTTGACTGATGTGTATACAAATGAAACTACTACCAAAACACAATACCAAACATTTGCATCACTTCCTCCCACCCCAAATTTCTCCTGCCCCCTTGCAACCTACACAGTTCTTCACTCCCTACCTGGAAAACCGGTCATATGCTCTATTGCGCTCTACTTTCACGTGCAGTTCTAAGTTTTTACATGAATAGAATTGTTCAGGGTCTAGTCTCCTCTGGCTCCTTTCCCTTGGCACAATGATTTTGAGATTCACCCATGCTATTGCATCTGTCAATAGTTCAGTTCTTTTTATGGCTAAATAATATTCCATTGTATGGGTATACCAGATTATTTTTTTCATTCGCTTGTTGATTTTTGTTTCTAATTTTTGACTGTGATGAATAGTGTGCTATAAACATTCATGCACAAGTCTTTGTATGAACATATGTTTTCATGACTTCTTGGCTAAATACCTAGGAATGGAATATATGAATTGTCTGGCAATGTAAATCTCATTTTTAGGGATCTGCCAAATTGTTTCCAAAGTGCTTGTGTCATTTTCATTCCTATAACCATTTCCTAAGAATTTGAGTTGCTCCACATTCTTTTTTAATACTTGGTGTGCTCAGTCTTTAATTTTAGTCATTTTGGTGGAAGTAGACCATCACATTTTTTTATATTCATTTTGGTCTGTTCATGTCGTTTGACTTTATTTTTAGTGATATATTTCTATTAAGTTGATTATCTTAGATTTTGAAATACACAACTTATATTATCTGAAATAATAATTTTATTTCCTCCTTTTGAACCATAGAACTCATTTAAAAATGTTACATCTTTATGTAGTGCTTATAGACTCCTGGACTTATACTAAATAATATTAATTATAATTAATGCTCATTATTTGCTCATAAATATTTGTTCGGTTCAGTTCAGTCACTCAGTTGTGTCTGACTCTTTGCAACACCATGGACTGCAGCATACCAGGCCTCCCTATCCATTACCAACTCCCGGAGTTTACTCGAACTC
>NW_011495025.1:11370824-11373921 GCF_000754665.1 Bison bison bison | reverse complement strand
TGAACAAGTGAGCCTTAAAAAAAAAAAAAAAGTGTCCACCACTGCCCCCTTTGTGTCAGGGTGGAAATCAGACACTGAAGAGCCCAGCAAACAGAAGAAGCTATAACAGAGGGAACTGCTTTGGAAGCGACAGGCAATAGATTAAAACCCCGTGGTTAGTACTGACTACATAGGAAGGGGCCTATAGATCTTGAGAAATATAAGCTGGACCAAGGAACTAGCTGAAAATGATCTGACCCCACAACACCAGAGAAAGTCCTAGATATATTTTTACTATTTTTACGATCATTCTTTCTTTTTTTTTTTTTAATTTTTAAAAAGAATTTTTAAGTCCTCTGTTTTTTAAGTCCTTTAATTTTCACTTTTATAACCTACTATTACTTTGCGGGAAAAAAAAAAGACCCTATTTTTTTTTAAAAGCAAACTTCATATATATATTTTTTATAATTTTTGTGACTTTTTTTTTCTTTTTTCTTTAACATTGTATTTTTGAAATTCCAAACTCTAGATTTTAATTTTAGCTTTTTGGTATTTGTTATCAATTTTGTACCTATATTTTCTTTATAATTTTTGTGACTTTGTTTGTTTTTGTTTGTTTTTTCTCTCTTTCTCTTCATCTTTTCTTTAACATTGTATTTCTGAAATTCCAAACTTTGCTCTAGATTTTTAACTTTTGCTTTTTGGTGTTTGTTATCAATTTTGTACCTAAATTTTCTTTATAATTTTTGTGACTTTTTTTTCTTCTCTTTCTTTTCCTTCTTCTTTTTTTTAACGTTGTATTTTTGAAATTCCAAACTCTACTCTAGATTTTTAATTTTTGCTTTTAGGTATTTTTTTTTTACCAATTTTGTACCTTTAAGAACCCAAACTTCAGTACCCATTTTTTACTTGGGAGCGAGATTACTGGCTTGACTGCTCTCTCCCCCTTTGGACTCTCCTTTTTCTCCACCATGTCGCCTGTGTCTCCTCCCTAACCCCTCTCTACTCTACCCAACTCTGTGAATTTCTGTGTGTTCCAGATGGTGGAGAACACTTAGGGAACTGATTACTGGCTGGATCTGTCTCTCTCCTTTTCATTCCTCCCTTTTATCCTCCTGGCCACCTCTGTCTCCTTCCTCCCTCTTCTCTTCTCTGTATAACTCCGTGAACATCTATGAGCGGTCCAGTTGTGGAGTGCACATGAGGAAATGATTACTGGCTAGCCCGCTCTCTCCTCTATTGATTCCACCTCACCTCATTCGGATCACCTCTAACTCCCTCCTCCCTCTTCTCTTCTCCATGTAATGCTGTGAACCTCTCTGGGTGACCCTCACGGTGGAGAAACTTTTCATCTTTAACCTAGATGTTTTATCAATGGTGCTGTATAGAAGGAGAAGTTTTGAGACTACTGTAAAAATAAGACCGATAACTGGAAGCAGGAGGCTTAAGTCCAAACCCTGACTCCAGGGAACTCCTGACTCCAGGGAACATTAATTGACAGGAGCTCATCAAACACCTCCATACCTACACTGAAATCAAGCACCACAAAAGGGCCAACAAGTTCCAGGGCAAGACATACCAAGCAGATTCTCCAGCAACACAGGAACACAGCCCTGAGCTCCAAGATACAGGCTGCCCAAAGTTACTCCAAAACCACAGACATCTCATAACTCATTACTGGACACTTCATTGCACTCCAGAGAGAAGAAATCCAGCTCCACCCACCAGAACACTGACAAAAGCTTCTGTAACTAAGAAACCTTGACAAGCCACCTGTACAAACCCACCCGCAGTAAGAAAACTCCACAATAAAGAGAACTCCACAAACTGACAAAATACAGAAAGGACACCCCAAACTCAGCAATATAAACAAGATGAAGAGACAGAGGAATACCCAGCAGGTAAAGGAACAGGATAAATACCCACCAAACCAAACAAAAGAGGAAGAGATAGGGAATCTACCTGATAAAGAATTCTGAATAATGATAGTGAAATTGATCCAAAATCTTGAAATCAAAATGGAATCACAGATAAATAGCGTGGAGACAAGGATTGAGAAGATGCAAGAAAGGTTTAACAAGGACCTAGAAGAAATAAAAAAGAGTCAATATATAATGAATAATGCAATAAATGAGATAAAAAACACTCTGGAGGCAACAAATAGTAGAATAACAGAGGCAGAAGATAGGATTAGTGAATTAGAAGATAGAATGGTAGAAATAAATGAATCGGAGAGGAAAAAAGAAAAACGAATTAAAAGAAATGAGGACAATATTAAATGCTACAACATTCGAAACATAGGAGTCCCAGAAGAAGAAGACAAAAAGAAAGACCATGAGAAAATACTTGAGGAGATAATAGTTGAAAACTTCCCTAAAATGGGGGAGGAAATAATCACTCAAGTCCAAGAAACCCAGAGAGTCCCAAACAGGATAAACCCAAGGCGAACCACCCCAAGACACATATTAATCAAATTAACAAAGATCAAACACAAAGAACAAATATTAAAAGCAGCAAGGGAAAAACAACAAATAATATACAAGGGAATTCCCATAAGGATAACAGCTGATCTTTCAATAGAAACTCTTCAGGCCAGGAGGGAATGGCAGGACATACTAAAGTGATGAAAGAAAATAACCACAGACCAGATTATTGTACCAGCAACGATCTCATTCAAATATGAAGGAGAAATCAAAAGCTTTACAGACAAGCAAAAGCTGAGAGAATTCAGCACCATCAAATCAGCTCTCCAACAAATACTAAAGGATATTCTCTAGACAGGAAACAAAAAAAGGGTGTATAAATTCAAACCCAAAACAATAAAGTAAATGGCAACGGGATGATACTTATCAATAATTACCTTAAACGTAAATGGGTTGAATGTCCCAACCAAAAGACAAAGACTGGCTGAATGGATACAAAAACAAAACCGCTACATATGTTGTTGACAAGAGACCCACCTCAAAACAGGGGACACATACAGACTGAAAGTGAAGGGCTGGAAAAACATTTTCCATGCAAATAGAGACCAAAAGAAAGCAGGAGTAGCAATACTCATATCAGATAAAATAGACTTTAAAACAAAGGCTGTGAAAAGTGACAAAGAAGGTCACTACAT
>NW_011495025.1:11369737-11370500 GCF_000754665.1 Bison bison bison | reverse complement strand
ACAGGATCAATCCAAGAAGAAGATATAACAATTATAAATATATATGCACCCAACATAGGAGCACCGCAATATGTAAGACAAATACTAACAAGTATGAAAGGGGAAATTAACAATAACACAGTAATAGTGGGAGTCTTTAATACCCCACTCACACCTATGGATAGATCGACTACAGAAAATTAACAAGGAAACACAAACTTTAAATGATACAATAGACCAATTAGACCTAACTGATATCTATAGGACATTTCATCCCCAAACAATGAATTTCACATTTTTCTCAAGTGCACACAGAACCTTCTCCAGGATAGATCACATCCTGGGCCATAAATCTAGCCTTGGTAAATTCAGAAAAATTTAAATCATTCCAAGCATCTTTTCTGACCACAATGCAGTAAGATTAGATCTCAATTACAGGAGAAAAACTACTAAAAATTCCAACATATGGAGGCTGAACAACGCGCTGCTGAATAACCAACAAATCACAGAAGAAATCAAAAAAGAAATCAAAATTTGCATAGAAACGAATGAAAATGAAAACACAACAACCCAAAACCTGTGGGACACTGTAAAAGCAGTCCTAAGGGGAAAGTTCATAGCAATACAGGCATACCTCAAGAAACAAGAAAAAAGTCAAATAAATAACCTAACCCTACACCTAAAGCAACTAGAAAAGGAAGAAATGAAGAACCCCAGGCTTAGTAGAAGGAAAGAAATCTTAAAAATTAGGGCAGAAATAAATGCAAAAGAAACAAAAGAGACC
>NW_011495025.1:11335974-11368666 GCF_000754665.1 Bison bison bison | reverse complement strand
ATTCACCATTGCAATGGAAAGAACAAAATACTTAGGAATATATCTACCTAAAGAAACTAAATTCCTATATATGCAAAACTATAAAACACTGATGAAAGAAATCAAAGAGGACACTAATAGATGGAGAAATATACCATGTTCATGGACTGGAAGAATCAATATAGTGAAAATGAGTATACTACACAAAGCAATTCATAGATTCAGTGCAATCCTTATCAAGCTACCAACGGTATTCTTCACAGAGCTAGAACAAATAATTTCACAATTTGTATGGAAATACAAAAAACCTCGAATAGCCAAAGCAATCTTGAGAAAGAAGAATGGAACTGGAGGAATCAAACTGCCTGACTTCAGGCTCTACTACAAAGCCACAGTCATCAAAACAGTAGCTCAAAGACAGAAATATAGATCAATGGAACAAAATAGAAAGCCCAGAGATAAACCCAAGCACATATGGACACCTTATCTTTGACAAAGGAGGCAAGAATATACAATGGATTAAAGACAATATCTTTAACAAGTGGTGCTGGGAAAACTGGTCAACCACTTGTAAAAGAATAAAACTAGAACACTTTCTAACACCATACACAAAAATAAACTCAAAATGGATTAAAGATCTCAACATAAGACCAGAAACTATAAAACTCCTAGAGGAGAACATAGGCAAAACACTCTCCGACATACATCACAGTAGGATCCTCTATGACCCACCTCCCAGAATACTGGAAATAAAAACAATAATAAACAAATGGGACCTAATTAAACTTCAAAGCTTCTGCACAACAAAGGAATTATAAGGAAGGTGAAAAGACAGCCTTCAGAATGGGAGAAAATAATAGCAAATGAAGCAACTGACAAACAACTAATCTCAAAAATATACAAGCAACTCCTACAGCTCAGTTCCAGAAAAATAAACGACCCAATCAAAAAATGGGCCAAAGTACTAAATAGACGTTTCTCCAAAGAAGACATACAGATGGCTAACAAACACATGAAAAGATGCTCAACATCACTCATTATCAGAGAATTGCAAATCAAAACCACTATGAGGTACCATTTCACACCACTCAGAATGGCTGCGATCCAAAAGTCTACAAGCAATAAATGCTGGAGAAAAGGGAAACCTCTTACACTGTTGATGGGAATGCAAACTAGTACAGCCACTATGGAGAACAGTGTGGAGATTCCTTAAAAAACTGGAAATAGAACTGCCTTATGATCCAGCAATCCCACTGCTGGCATACACACTGAGGAAACCAGAATTGAAAAAGACACGTGTACCCCAATGTTCATCACAGCACTGTTTATAATAGCCATTATAATATAATGGAAGCAACCTCGATGTCCATCAGCAGATGAATGGATAAGAAAGCAGTGGTACATATACACAATGGAGTATTACTCAGCCATTAAAAAGAATACATTTGAATCAGTTCTAATGAGGTGGATGGAACTGGAGCCTATTATACAGAGTGAAGTAAGCCAGAAAGAAAAACACCAATACAGTATACTAACGCATATATTGGAATTTAGAAAGATGGTAACAATAACCCTGTGTACGAGACAGCAAAAGAGACACTGATGTATAGAACAGCCTTTTGGACTCTGTGGGAGAGGGAGAGGCTGGGATGATTTGGGAGAATGGCATTGAAACATGTATAATATCATATATGAAACGAGTCGCCAGCCCAGGTTCGATGCACAATAATGGATGCTTGGGGCTGGTGCACTGGGATGACCCAGAGGGATGGTATGGTGAGGGAGGAGGGTTCAGGATGGGGAATGCATGTATACCTGTGGCAGATTCTATTTGATATATGGTAAAACCAATACAATACTATAAAGTTAAAAAATAAAATAAATAAAAATAACTTTTTGGCATCTAGTGACATTCAAATTCCTTAGATGAAGTCTTGTTGAGTATATATTATTACAGGTTTTCATTTATTAGTATTTCATTTATAATTTTGTCATTAAAAATTGGTAAGAGTTATTGGTCTCTATTTGCTAGATTTTCATATTAGCATTGTACTATCTTTATAGAAATCAATATGGAATCTTTCTAGCTGCATTCATGCTCTGAAGTAACTTAGAAAGCATTGATATACTGTTTCTTACCTCTTTGAAAAAACCCATCATATGAATTTACATATGCTTTTGAAAGCAAATCTCCAAAAACCTTTCAGAATGTATACCATAGTTATTAAGCTATTAACATTTCCCACTTTATGAGTCTTTATTAGCTTTAACCACCCCATGGTCCCTCTGCAAACAGTCATTATTTCATTGTATAGTTAATTTCATTAGCACAAGATATAATTTATATGCTTGGCAACTTTTAAAAATCCCTGTATCCATGGTTTGGCTGTCCCCTAGTTTCTGCATATTATTAGATTATTGATTTATTATTTATTAGGTTTTCTTAGTTTTGCCAAAATACTGTTGGATGTGTTTATTCATTTTAATATATTTCTTTTTTTAAAAAAATTAATGGGTTTTGACTTTCCTTTCTATACCTACTTGCAAGTAGTGTCTGCTGTAGTCGAGTTACTTTTCTTATCTCTACTCATAAGAGAATGGGGCTTAGAGAATATATAACTCCATTCCTTCTAGTCTTGTTCTGTCTGGTTTTGGGGCTTGATTTGTGTGTTTTCTCTGGTCAATTCCATGTTTCCTACTATTTTACTTCCAAGTATTCATTTATTCACTCATTAGATATTTTTAAAGCATTTTTAAACCACAGTCACTGTAGCACTTGGAATTGAGACTTAAACTAAAATGTTTGAATTCTCTGCCTTCACAAAATTGTCCAATAAGGAAGAAAGGTAATCAACAAGAGATAAAGTGCAATGCAAGGTTTCATTAGGAAAATACTGGGTGCTATGGTAGCAAACCATGAAAATGTAACCTAGATCTGGTAAAATCTGTGTTTTTCTCTGATTTTGTTCTAACCATTTGTTTCCCATTATAGCCAGGAAGAAGCCACCCACTGGGTTTTATGAGGTTCTCTGAAACCATGCAAGATTAAGGTTTGTTTCTCATCCTCAGGTTATTTCAATTTAAGCCACTTGGTGTGGGAGGAAGAGCAGAATCAATAATATCAATAAATCAGTAATGTTTGTGCTTCAGGTCTAAATTGCTAACAAATCTTTGAACAGAATTAAAAATAAATGTAACAGTAGTAAGATTATAATTGCAAGGTAAGATTATAATGAAATAAAAAATGGAATAAAAATACTAAGAATGACTACATGACCACTGGAGTTGTGTTCAAACATAATTCATGACAGACTGTTAGTCTTTAAATGGAAAAAAATCGGTTTCACTGTATGGGTGGGGTGAGAGGGAAAGGAAGAACAACACATCTTCTTTCTCCCCAGTGTTACTGTAGCTACAGAGGTATTGAGAGGTTAGCATTTCTCAGAAAGCAGGAGTCCAACAGCTACTGCTAAAGGTAGGGGCAGCATCTATCTGTGGAGGGAGCAACCTGTCATTAAGAGAAATCTATCAAATGTGGTAGCTGCAGCCAAAAAACATGAAAAATAAGTTTCAACAGGAAAATCAGGTTACAGAACTGAGTATTTAGTATTGATAAGATTTTCAGTGAGTGCACTCACTCACCACCCTTTCTTCCATATTCTGAACCTATAGAGAAATACTTACAGTAGCCAGGTGAGATGGAAAGTACAGTATTTTTGTTTGCTGATGAAGTGAAATTGGAGAAGTCAGTTGGAATTGGGACCTCTAACATCCTTAGATTCTTGACTTTGAGACACAATGAGGGTGATGAGTAGGGAGGGGAGTTTCTTGCTTAGACCACGGTGTTAGACCATGCTTCAAATCTTTTGAGTCTGAGAGTCCCAGGGTGAGGGCTCATTTCTCCATAACAACCTTTAAGGACATGAATCCTCTCTCATGGAGAAAATGGAAGGATGACTGTCAGGCTCTCATTATGTTAGCAACCAAATGACTCCCTCACCGTGGAGTGTATGCATAGAAAGGGTGGGAATTACTTCTCCCAGTGCATCTCTGAGAAGATGGAGATTTGGGGAGTTTTTTTTATTGTATGGGCTTCCCTGGTGGCTTAGCTGATAAAGAATCCACCTGCAGTGAGGAAGACCTGGGTTTGATCCCTGGGTTGGGAAGATCCCCTGGAGAAGGAAAAGGCTACCCACTCCCGTATTCTGGCCTGGAGAATTCCATGGGCTGTATAGTCCATGGGGTTGCAAAGAGTCAGACACGACTGAGTGACTTTCACTTTCTTTCATTTTTATTGTGAGTTACTTGTTTTCTTCAAGAATATGTTAAAAAAAAAAAGTGTAAACATATAAACACATATTTCCTTAAAAAAATACCAGGATGAAAAGTCATCAAAATTTTGAAATAAATATCTCAGTTAAATGAGATTATGAGTGATTTTTATTTCTATATTTTCAAATTATCCTCTAAAGGTCATGAGTCTCTTTCATAATTATGAGAAGGGTGGCACCATTTATCTTTAAACTATATTCATAGTGATGGATTGTATTTTGAACTTTCCCATAATAAAGTGGTTCCTGAAAGCTCTTTACTTGGCAAGCAGGAGATTATATATTTCCAAAAGGACAGGAATTTGGTGTAAACAACAAATCAGTGAATAGACAGTTATTTGATACCTCCCACATACCAGACATCATTTTATGTGTTGCAAATGCTCTGATGAACAAGACAAAGTCTCATCCTTCTAAAAGCTTTTGTTCTAGTAGGGGTTATCATTGTTTAATCACCAAGTGGTATCCAACTCTTTGTAACCCCACGGACTGTAGCCCACCAGGCTCCTCTATCCATGGGATTTCCCAGGCAAGAATACTGGAGTTGGTTGCCATTTCCTTCTCCAGGGGATCTTCCTGACCCATGGATCAAATTTGCCATCTCCTATGTACGTTGCAGGTGGATTCTTTACCACTGAGTCACCAGGGAAGTCCTCTAGTAGGGGTACACACACCAAAAATATGAACAAAAAAATGTGAATCTGGTACTGTTAAGTGTTAAGATGAAAATAAAGTAAAATTAGGTTAATACTTGGAGGTATGATTTTTTCCATCCAGAAGAAATTGAAAATAAAGGGTCTGACAGTTGGAATTTTAAAACCAAATAGTGATGGGGAGAAAAAACAGATAAAATGAGGTAATATGGAGCAGTAGGAACTCTGATGATCTGGAGAGTGTAGGTCCTATATGAAGGAGCTGAGTATTAGAAATATAAGCGTAATGTTATTGGATATTTTGATTTTTCTCTGTGGAAAACCAGAAACCCATATTCTTAACATGTCTCCCAATTTTTAAATGTTTGCTATCATTTTACAGTATTTTGAGCCAACAACAAGAGCACAGAAATATGTCTGAATTGAATCAGTGGGCTTCCAGTTTCTAACGTCTTCTATAAACCATAGAGTTTAAAGGATCTAAGCGATCACATGTGCATGCTAAATTACTTCAGTTGTATTGGGCTCTTTGCGACCCCATGGATTGTAGCCCATTAGGCTCCTCTGTCCATAGAATTTTCCAGGCAGGAATACTGGAGTGGGTTCCCATTCTCTCCTCCAGGGGATCGTCCCAACCCAGGGATCAAAACCGTGTCTCTTGTGTGTCCTGCATTGGCAGACAGATTCTTTACCACTAGCGCCACCTAGGAAGCCCCTTAGAGGTCATAAAATTCACCTAAGCAGTAAATATATGAGAAAGTTGAGGCCCAGATAGACAAAGTGATTTAACTATGGATCCATGGCTGAGGAAGTTGTTCAGATGGGATTTATACATGCTACTCAAAGCTCTTTCTGTTATATGGGAGTATCTAATACATGTCTTATTTTCTCTGACTCAGTTCACGGATTATTTTCCTACTGTACTGTCCTGATTTGTTTCCTTTCCATGTAGAGATATCTGAGGGGGCAAACCAAATAGGCACATCTCAATTATGTTTGATAGTCACAGCAATTACTGGCATAATGGAGGGGATATTTGATGTGAGATCAGCATCTAAAAGAGACAAAACAAAGGGTGTAGGTGTGAAAGTATTACAGCACCTAGATAGTAATTGAGTCCATTCAAAAATGGGTCAAAAGCAAGGAAGCCACCACTTTGGTGTTGGACACTTTAATAAGGTATGCTTTTCCTTAGAGGAGGGCTACAAGGGAATGCCTTGTAGGGTTCAGAGTAGCTGGTAGAGAGATTTGAAATAAATGTAGCCTCACTTTCCCTTTGCATTGCTTTCATGAATGGTGGTGTTCCCATTCTCATGTGTTTTTTTATTATGATGTTTTATGGCCGAGAGAGGTAACATAATTGATGAAATAGCAGAGAGAATTAGAGAGAGTGCTCAGCCTGGACAAAAAGCACTCTGAACTTCCTTTTTGTAATCATTTTGCAGTGGTGTTTGTTAATCATTAAGGTATATGTTGGCTTCCTAGGAAATTCCATTTCTGTCTGGTTTTGGCCATGTCTTGTATATGGAATGAATGAAAGAATGAAAACACAAGAGAATAATATTTAGCATAATACGTAACTTGGGCCAAAGAAAAATCTGTCTGAAAATTGTTTAGCATTTGAATACCCTGGAGGGAAGGAACTACTTGGTGCTGAGCAGGAAACAAGGACACATCAGTAGAATTGGAGTGGACAATTTCTTTGGGACAACAATGGGCCCCATTTTGTATTCTGGAGATTGGTTCTATTATGGAAAGTCAGAAGGCAGTGAGGCTTGTAATTTAGGAGATCTATATAAGTGCTGGGTCTGTGGATACTAAGTTTTGGTTTAGTTCTTAAATTTTCTATATCTGTTCTCTCGTCTATCAGAGCCAATAACAATGTGCAATGTGATACCAGACTGAAAGCTTTAAGGATAGAATGTGCTGAACCAATGCCTGGGTACTGAAGAATCGCAATTAAAATGAAGAGTTTTGAATAAAATGGTTCTTTGAAGTTGGTTCTGTCAGTCAGCTACCTTATTTTTTTATTCTTAGGGTATGTTCCGGGTTCTCAGGTGCAGCTAAGAACTGTCACCTATGTTAAGTGAGGCAATTTAATTCAAAAACACTCCCATGAGTACACTGACATATACATATGTATTATATATGTGTGTGTGGTGTGTGTGTATATATATCTATCTCAGGGATGTGTGTGCTGGTTTAGCGAATTGAAGAGTTGCTATATTCATAGCTTCCCAATTGAATCTTAACTTGGTGGAATTTCTTTAGGTCAGTGTGACCCATCTTCCTCTCTCCCTTCCTCCCTCCCTTCCATCCATCATATACAGGTAATGGACTAGGTCTAGGAGGTTGATTTATATTAACTAAGCTCTCAAGAATTTACATAAAACCAGTTTGATTAGCTTACTTGTGTACCATTTATAATCCCCTTCTCCCTAACCACTCTTTCACACTCTTTCAGTTAGGATGACCGTTGTCACAGTTCTGGCTAATAGATGTAAACAGAAGTCTAACATATGTTTTCTACGAAGTTTCTTCTTTTTTGATTAAAAGGTACAGACTCAATAGGTACCCCATTGCCTTTCATTCCTTATCTTTCTTTTTTTCTGCTTGGAATGAGGATATGATGCTTAGAGGTACAGCAGCTATCTTGTCACCATGATATTGCTGCTGCTAAGTCACTTCAGTTGTGTCCGACTCTGCGCGACCCCATAGACGGCAGCCCACCAGGCTCCCCCATCCCTGGGATTCTCCAGGCAAGAACACGGGAGTGGGTTGCCATTTCCTTCTCCAATGCATGAAAGTGAAAATTGAAAGTGAAATCACTCAGTCATGTCCGACTCTTAGCGACCCCATGGACTGCAGCCTATCAGGCTCCTCTGTCCATGGGATTTTCCAGGCAAGAGTACTGGAGTGGGGTGCCAGTGCCTTCTCTGGAGAAGCATCTCTAGCTGATTCCAATACTTGAGATGCTTTGTCCTCTGTGTTTCTATAATAGTTCGCATAGATTTCCCCAGAGTGATTGGTTATTACATTATTTAGCAAATGTATGTTTGCATTGCTCCTGTCCACTTAGCATCCTCTAGGAGAAGACCTGGGTCTTTTAATCTTTGTATTTCTAGTCCCCAGAATAGTTGAGATGCATGTTGTTGTGTTAGTCACTAAGTCGTGTCTGCCTCTTTGCAACCCCTTAGACTGTAGCCCACCAGGCTCTTCTGTCCTTGGGATTCTCCAGGCAAGAACACTGGAGTGGGATGCCATTCCCTTCTCTGGTGATCTTCCTGACCCAGGGATTGAATGCTGGTCTCTTGCATTGCAGGCAGATTTTTTTACCATCTGAGCCACCAGGGGAGCCCTATAGAGATGGATGCATAATCGGGACTTAATAAATAATTGCTGAATTGATGAACTGATTATTTAAATGTGTTTATTGATAAGTTCAGTCAATAAAAATGGTTCAGCATTCAGTATGCAGTGTGGAAGTAGTGTTAGGAATGTGAAGTTGGATATGAAATGAACCTGATTCAAGAGCTTTGTCATCCATGGAACAGAAAGCTACAGTAAAATAGCAGACCGCAGAATACTTACTCATTCATCCATACAAGTATTATCTGTGTAGTATTATATCCAAGTTAGTCATTGTGAGCAAATATACATTAGCTGTGATGCAAACTTACTTCCAAAGCACCTTATGGAAAGGTCAGAGAAAGCTCATTTGAGAAGGCAGCACCTGAGAAGAACCATAAAGAATGAGGACTTAATTTGAAATAGTTACTGAAGATGATGTGAGTTAGTTGAGGACACAAAGAAATCCCATTGGATATATTTTAGGTCCCAGATGATGTTTGAGACAGTAATTTTTGGTAGTATCTAAATGTATGGCTGTGATTTTCTTTAATGTTCAGCTATAGAGTCTTAGAAGCCAAGAATGTAGATGGATTTTAACAGTAACCCAACATTAGGGATTTATTGGACAATGGCATTGACTATGGTAATGAGACAATGGTTCACATAGTCAACCTTTAGGTCCAGCCTGGGTATGGAAGGACAACCAGGAAGTGGGGGACCAGAGATGAAGGGGGCCAAAGATGGAGGCTCCACTGATTCAGAGAGCTGATCAAGCTACACATGTATGTATGTACTTTATATGTATCATCTCACATTGTTCTTACAACAGCCTTAAGGAGATCATTTTATTGCCTGAATATTTTTAGGTGAAAAGAAATTGAGGCAGAGAAGTCTAGTCACTTAATTGAGATCATATATTCGGTAAGTATAGAGAAGATATTAGGATAGGATCCAGCGTGCCGTTTTCATAGGCCTGTCAGTCAATGTGCTCTCACTCCAGAGCCTGAATTTTAAACTGTTATGCAGAAAGTAGATCAGTCCCCAAAATAGAAAAAAATAAAAATATTTCTTAAAGGATAGTAGTATAGAATCAACACATGTTCTCCCAGAAGTTATGCTATATAGGCACTGGCATAGCTTTCCTTTTACAGAGCTTGCTTTTCTCAGCTATTAGATTGAAGTATTTGACGTTATTGAAATTTCACCACTTCTGGCCTCTGAAAACATTTAATATGGTTCAACATAAAACTGCAATGTTATGGCATTGTATTCTTGGTACTCCTGGTGTAAATAGCATTAGCTTCTTCTTAGGCACATGATGATATGCTGGGCCCGGTGACAGTGTCCTTTGTCCATTGAGTTCTATTCTTTATGAAGATCTGTTTGCTTTGGAGACACTTTAAAAACAATGCAGAAGCAAACTCCTTCCAGTGTGTTCCTTTGAATGAGGACTTATGAATCCTTAGAGAGCATCTTGTGTGCAACTGAGAGTCCGTTATATAATTTGTAGTCCTTTCTCCTCCATGCCAAGTGCAACAAGAGAGTTTAGGTGAGTAAGAATTAGAATAAGTCCTGGACAACATGGATCTTATAACTGATTATTCTATTTTGGTTATTTAATATCTGACAGTGGTGTTTTAAGGTTATATGAACACACCATTAACTGAAGCTTGGAATATTGCTTTGCAACGACCTGAGACAGTGTGATAAATAAAAACAGCAGAGGGAGAACATTTTCCTTGGAATTCGTTATGTAGAAAGCATTTGACTGGATGCAAACAGGTATTGAAAAATGAAACCCTCGGTTGCTGTTTGTTCTTCATTTACAATTTATAAGTAACATAGCAATAGAAAGCCATCAAATAATTGTGAAAACAACCTCAGAAAATCACACTTATTCCCTCTGTAAAATAGCTTACTTCACTTTGTTACCTACTGTAGGTCTGTCATCAAGAGAGGTTGCCCTAGTTCTGTCTTCTCCCTCTCTTGTCACCCCTGCTAGAGAGAGGTGGGAGAGAAGAATATTTACTGTATTAATTAAACTTATTCTTTATCCCCTGAACAGTAAAAGAATACTTTTCTCTATTACTTTTGATTATATAATTATCCATTATTGCTGTTACTAAAATCTTTCCTCCCAGTTGTGTAAGATTTTTGATATATGCAATGAAAATATGCCCAAGCTGCTATTTAAATTAAAAAAAAAAGGAATTTTATTAATCCCTAAAATCTTTCTTCTTGGCTGCAAAAGCTTGTGATAGTGAACTTTGAAATATGTGGTGCATCTTCTTTGAAGATATAATAGACTCTCAAATACTATAAAAATTGACCCCGTTTCTCTACTGTAAGATAGTCATGTGTTGGGGTCCTTCCTATCTTTTTATACTTATGGGATCAATTTTTTTCCCTAAAGATTTTTATTGCTTTGCCTTGAAGTAGTAGTCTAAAGGCAGCTGTTAGAACTAGTTAGACAACCAAACCATTTAAAGCAAATATTTACTGGAATGTTATTTTCTTATATCTAAGGCAAGGAAGTATTGAAGTACTTTTCTTAAGAGATGGTTTTCCCTTCCATAGTTGGGGAAGTGACGTGACATGAAGTCGCTTAGTCCTGTCTGACTCTTTGCGACCCCATGGACTGTAGCCTACCAGGCTCCTCTGTCCATGGGATTTTCCAGGCAATAGTACTGGAGTGGATTGCCATTTCCTTCTCCAAAGGATCTTCCCAACCCAGAGATTGAACCTGGGTCTCCCGCATCATAGACAGATGCTTTACTGTCTGAGCCACAGGGAAGTCCATTGTTGGGGAGAACGGATCATATAATCCATGGACATGTTTGAGGTGATACAGTTTTGATAGGTGGAGGAATGGTGGCTTAGTAACATTGAGGGAATACTCAAGTTTGCCCAGCTGGTAAATGGAAAAGACATAGATAAAATCCAGACCTTTTGGCTCTGAATCCAGGTGTCTTTTTGGTGTCCATTATGGACGTAGTTAATTTTGAAGTATGTTACCTTTGCTGTCTCCCTGTTGCAGAGACACTGCCAAAGAAGGGTCACTGGTACCCTTAGGTTCACATTGTGCAGGGCTTAGTCATTCTGTCATGTCCGACTCTAGGTGACCCCATGGACTGTAGCCCACCAGGTTCCTCTGTCCATGGCGATTCTCCAGGCAAGAATATTGGAGTGGGTTGCCATGCCCTCCTTCAGGGGATCTTGCCAACCCAGGGATTGAACCCAGGGCTCCCACACTTCAGGAGGTTTCTTAACCATCTGAGCCACCAGGAAAGCCCAAGAATACTGGAGTGGGTAGCCCTATCCCTTCTCCAGGGGAACTTCCCAACCCAGGAATCAAACTGGGGTCTCCTGCATTGCAGGCAGATTCTTTTACCAGCTGAGCTACCAGGGGTTATATGAAGATAAAAAGTAAGAACTCCCCTGACCCATGTGAAGGATCTTCCAATGAATGCCTGTGACAACAGGGACTCTGTGTCTGTCACTGTTGGCAGGAGGCTTAATCCTCTGATCTTGAAGTTGTGGCTGCACATCGAGAGCTCTTACCGGGCGTGTTTCTCCCTCAGAACCAGGCCCTTTTCCCCACACCCCCAACAGGGGGAAACAGTAGTGGAAGTAGCTCTAGAAAACCCCCAGGTGATGTTTCTGGTTCTTGTTTACCGTGTTACACTTGATTCTATTTGACAAATTGGAGGGGTTTTGTTTAAGGGTTTCCTTTATGATACGATTCCTGCTATCTTTTGAGTTTCCCTCTCCTGTCAACCTAACTTCTCTGCATATGAATCAGTAAATCAGTTAACAAATATTTATTAAGCATCTGTCCATGGGATCTCACTGGGAAAAATATAACTTCTACATTCGACAGAGTCATAACTCAGCAATTCTGAAAGTGTGTTCAGAATGATGTTAACCAAAGAGAGATACGTAGACAAATATATTTATACAAATCTGAATTAAATAAAGGTAAACTGAATTCTTTACTGCAGGACTTCTCAGGACTTCAGGTATGCTAAATATGGATTATAGTCCTTCCCAGGGGAACATATAATGCAACATTTTCCAAATGTGATTGGAATGACTGATGTTGAAGCTGAAACTCCAATACTTTGGCCACCTGATGCTAAGAGCTGACTCATTGGAAAAGACCCTGATTCTGAGAAAGATTAAGGACAGGAGGAGAAGGGGACGACAGAGGATGGGATGGTTGGATGGCATCACCAACATAATGGACATGTGTTTGGGTGGACTCTGGGATTTGGTGATGGACAAGGAGGCCTGGCGTGCTGTGGTTCATGGGGTCGCAAAGACTTGGATGCAACTGAACTGAACTGAATGAATCATTTGAAATTACTTTTTATGGAATAACTCAAAGGATGAGCTTTACTTTGAAGACATTCAAATAATTTGAGGTGATGTATTCAATACAGTGAAACATTATCAAAATCTTCCTTCACATGGCTTAAATTCTATTAATTTTCCTGGTGAAAACTGATTGTGTTTGCAGTAATCTAGAATAATCCAGGGGCATGCAGATTCCTGGAATATATGGCATTTTCTGAGGGGTATCTGAAGAAATGGATACCTTTTATCACATGTTATTTCTATTTTTTTCCCACAAATTTACCTGGGAGAGAATGAGTTGGTTTTGAAGAATCCTGCTTCTTTTCATATTTTCTCTCACCTTATAAAAAATTCCTGGCTCTCATCCATCTAGATAGTCTCCATAAATATAGAGTGAAAACCTTATTCTAAGCCAAAACCAAGAGACATGTGGGATAGTTGGTGGACTGTTGAAAAGTTCAGTTCAGTTCAGTTGCTCAGTTGTGTCTGACTTTTGTGACCCCATAGACTGCAGCACACCTGGCCTCGCTGTCCATCACCAATCCCCAGAGCCTACTCAATCTCATGTCCATTGCGTTAGTGATGCCATCCAACCATCTCATCCTCTGTCGTCCCCTCCTCCCGCCTTCAATCTTTTCCAGCATCAGGGTCTTTTCCAATGAGTTGGTTCTTCGCATCAGGTGACCAAAGTATTGGAAATCAACTTCAGTATCAGTCCTTCCAATCAACATTCAGGAATGATTTCCTTTAGGATTGACTGGTTGGATCTCCTTGTAGTCCAGGGAACTCTCAAGAGTCTTCTCCAACACCACAGTTCAAAAGCATCAATTCTTTGGTGTTCAGGTTTCTTTATGGTCTAATTCTTACATCCATACATGACTACTAGAAAAAAAACATAGCTTTGATTATAGGGACCTTTGTTGGCAAAGTAATACCTTGCTTTTTAATATGCTGTCTAGGTTGGCCATAGCTTTTCTTTCAGGGAGCAAGGGTCTTTTAATATCATGGCTGCAGTCACCATCTGCAGTGATTTTGGAGCCCAAGAAAATAAAGTCTGACACTGTTTCCACTGTTTCTCCATCTATTTGCCATGAAGTGATGGGACAGGATCCATGACCTTAGTTTTCTGAATGTTGAATTTTAACCCAACTTTTTCACTCTCCTCTTTCACTTTAATCAAGAGGCTCTTTAGTGCTTCTTCACTTTCTGCCATAAGGGGGACAATTCTGCATATCTGAGGTTGTTGATATTTCTCCCGGCAATCTTGATTCCAGCTGTGCTTCATCCAGCTCAGAATTTCTCATGATGTACTCTGCATATAAGTTAAATAAGCAGAGTGACAATATACAGCCTTAACATACTCCTTTCCTGATTTGAAACCAGTCTGTTTTTCCATGTCCAGTCCTTGTTGTCCTTGTTGAATAGGGAATGGCTTTAACGCCTAGGTAAAATTTTCTCTTGCAAGACAGATGTTTTCAATTCAGTAATACTGCAAGAAGTATCTAATTGACTAGTCATCTGATGAATCATTGAAAATAGTTTTGATATGGTCAATATGTGAGATTTTTGGAAGCTGTTCAATGCATGAAAAGAATTAGAGAATTAAATGCCTGATAAAATTAAACTCCTTCCATTCCCATTCATTTAGATGAACAGCATTTCCTTGAGCTTAAATCTATAGAAAATAAAAACTAGAAATGGAATTAGGGCTGAACCCTGTCTTCTTATAATATTTATAGTAATGGTAATGTGAAGTATTCATCTTGGATTATGAACTATATACAGGAAAGCCTCAGCCCCATTCATTTAATTAAGAGGTTATTACCAATAATAATTCACTTATTGTGCTAATAATTATTTATGTTTAAAAATGGAGCCCTATAATATTTATAATCATAACTCAATACAGAAATACTTTTTAATACTTAAAGCCTTCTGGTCACTGTATGTTTAAAAATAAGTTAACTTTCAGTTTACACACATATTTTCATTGCACTGAGTATAATTTAGGGAAAATTAAAGGCTCTCAAGCACAAAATGTCCTTTTTAAGGATACAATTCTGTGGGGGATTGAAATGAAAGTACTTTAAAGGGAATAAAGGATGATGTGAAATTTTAGATTGGATGAACATGCTTTAATTTATTAAATGGTAGTGGTTCTCAACTTGCTGTTGTGTTTGGATTTCTGTGGCTACATTTTACAGAGTAATCTAATAGTGTAATTTAAAAAATGTCATTATTTGCAATTTGCCAGAAATTATACCTTTTGCAATTAGTTACAAGCTAAAGAGGAAAATTTTATTCATTTATTTGGGTAACACTGGCTTATAACGTTATGTAAGTTTCATGTGTATGACACTGTGTTTATACTTCTGTGTACACTGCAGTGTGCTCACCACCACAGGCTTAGTTTCCATCCATCACCATGTACTTGACTCTACCCAACCTGCCCTCCACTTACTCCTTCCCCACTGGTAATCACTACTCTGTTTTCTGTGTCTACATTTGTTTTTCTTTATTTTGTCCATTTGTTTTTTATTTTTTTAGTATCAAGTTATGTTTTAAAGTTTTTATTTTTGGCTGTGCTGGGTCTTTGTTGCTGCTCAGTCTTTTCTCTGATTGCGGCGGGTGGGGACCATCCTGTAGTTGTGATGTGAGGGCTTCTCATTGCGGTGGCTTCTCCTATTGCAGGGCACGGGCTCTAGAGTGCTGGCTCAGTAATCGTGGCGCACGGATTTAGTTGCTCCACAGCATGTGGGGTCTTCCCAGATAAGGGATTGAACCCATGTCTCCTGCATTGGCAGGCAGATTATTTACTATTAAGCCACCAGGGAAGTCCTGTTCATTTACTTAAATGTTTTAAAATTCCATTTATGAGTGAAATCATGGTATTTGTCTTTCTTCACCTAACTTATTTCGCTTAATACCCAAGGGCCATCCTTGTCATAATGGCAAGATTTCATCTTTTCTTAGGGCTGAATAGTATTCCACTGTATGCATATGTTACATCTTCTTTATCCATTCATTCATTGGTGGCCATTTAGGTTGTCTCCTTATCTTGGCTATTGGAATGAGTATAGGGACGCATGTATCTTTTCAAATGAGTGATTTTTGTATTCTTTGGATAAATACCCAAAAGTAGGATAGTTAGATGATATGGTAGTTCTAGTCCTATTTTCTGAGGACTCTCCACATTGTTTTTCATAGTGGCTGCACCAGTTCACACTCCTACCAGAGTGCAGGAGGGTTCCCGCTTCTCCACACTCTCATCAACACTTCTTATTTCTTGCTTTGTTGATAGTAGCCATTCTAACAGGCATGAGGTAATGGTGAAATTTTAGATGTAAAATTACAAATGCACAAGTTTTTTCTATACAATCTTTCCACAATCTTTTTCATGGAAATAACAAAAAGTGTCTAAAGGCCACTGATTTAAGCCACAGCCAGTGAGGACTAATTATTCTGCCATTGTAATCCCCTCATTTACTATGACTTTGCAGTTTGCTCTGTGAATTTTAATTGTTTTGGGATTGTTTTGAATCATGATCTGGGTTCTTCAGTATATGATTGTGATCTGGATACCTCCACGCATAACCACGTCTTAGGATATTCTTCCTTAAACTGGTATTAATGTGTTTTTCAGCACAAAGTTTTGATCTCTTTCATCTAGTGCATGGTAGACATATGCTGTTATTACCATCGTCCCTTGTCTCTGAAGAAGATGTGAAGTGTGAAGAGCTGGCTTATGCAAGTGGCTTCAGGTTTTTAGAGAACTATGGGTGAAGTAGATGTGGTATCAAAGAGTGAGCACCAGCGTTTGGAGACTTGGATTCAAGGTCTATACCACCTGTGATAAGTGATGCTCCTCCTCACGGCTTTAACAGTTGATGGATTTATCAGTTAGAGCCTTTTCAGCACTAAGATTACTTATTTTTTATATTATTTTTTTTCTGATTTTAGTAAGAACACTTAACTGAGACCTACTGTTTAACAAATTATTAACATTTTAAACTTCTCATTTTGATCTAATTTCAGACTTAAAATGTTACAGGATCAATATATTGAATTTTTGTATACTTTTCATGTAGCTTTCCCCTATGTTACCATCTTACATAACAGAGTATATTTATAAAAATCAAGAAATTAGGTAAGAAGGTAGTATTGTATCAGTGTTAGAGACCCTATACAAATTTCACCAATTGTCCCGTTAATGTCTTCGTTTCCTAGTCCAAGAGCCAATCAAATCTCTGGTTGCATTAAGTTATCATGTCTCCTTAACCTGGAACAGTTCTTAAATCTTTTAAAAATCTGAAATAGTTCCTAAGTCTTTTTTTCCCTCTCTCTCTTTCATTGCCTTGACCCTTTAAAAGAGTACTGACAGTGATTCTTTTCCTGAACAACTTTAGTCAGGCTCCTGAGCCTTCTCTCAGTTCTGTCTGTGGACTTCCTTATAAAATTAAAAGTTTTAGCAAGAACCCTGCTAAGTCAGCAAGAATCACCCATCTTCTATATCAGATCAGGTTCCCCATCCCTCGCCTTTCTCCAGATGATGTCTGATTACCTTCCTTGTCTTCAGCAAGAATCCTGTGAGGTCAGTTTCCTCCTAGCTGTTTTCCATCCACTGGGTTCCAAATTGCTCCTTGGCTATACATTCTCACTGGCCCATGATGTACTCAGAATTGAACCCAAACTTTCTCCACCTGAAAAATCTCATTGCAATGGTGTCTATATCTATGGCTAAAGTGCTGAATAAAGACTGATTCGCCATCTTTAAAAGTGTCATAAACATTTTTTTCTTTGAAAGTGCACACCAGTTATTTTATAGTGTGCATTGGCTGATTTTTCTTCATGACCAAATTCAGGTTATCCTTTTTTGGACAGAATGTCACAGGAGACATTGTATCCTTCTCAGGACAGCCTTTAAGGAGGTATCTGATATCAATTTGTCTCATTACCTGAGAGGTTAACTTTGGTCACTTGGTTAAGGTCTCTGTTGGAGTTTTCAATGAAAAGATTAATTGTGAGTTCTTTATTAGCATAATTTTCCTTTACAAATAAAAGTCCAGCATGGGACCTTCCAATATTTCTCTCTTTTTTTAAAACATCAAAAATGTATAGAATCTTAACTTATGGTGGTTTGTGTTCATCTGTGACTTCACATTTCTTTACAAAGAATTGTAACATGGAACTTTATTTAGACTTTTCATGGTGAATCTGTGCCAAACTGCAGGCATAAAATTATAGCATGACATTTTAAAGAACTTATTTGGGAAAAAATACATAATTCTATGTTAAACTAGCTAATCTTATTCAATCATCCAGTATTTTTTAAAAAGCGATTTTTGAATCAGAGAGCCTAGGATTAAGTTCTTACTCTGGTTTGTAGTAGTTTCATGAACTTTATGTATTTTTGCTTTCCAATTTCCTCTTTTATAAACTGAAAATATTTACTTAAACCTACATGAGTTAATCTTAGGGAGCTCTTATGACATTCAGAAATGATAACCATTCATCAGTGTCTCTTTTGCTGCCTCGTACTCTGTGGGAGAGGGAGAGGGTGGGAAGATTTGGGAGAATGGCATTGAAACATGTAAAATATCATGTATGAAATGAGATGCCAGTCCAGGTTCAATGCACGATACTGGATGCTTGGGGCTAGTGCACTGGGACGACCCAGAGGGATGGTATGGGGAGGGAGGAGGGAGGAGGGTTCAGGATGGGGAGCACATGTATACCTGTGATGGATTCATTTTGATATTTGGCAAAACTAATACAATTATGTAAAGTTTAAAAAAAAAAAAAAAGAAATGATAACCATTAAGCGATGTGTGCCCTTTGGGGTGTCTGCATGTCTGCAGCAGGAAGATGGGAGAGAACTGCAGTCAGAACCTATCCAATGTGATCAACAAATTTAGTTTCAACAATAGTGGAAGTAAGTCTTTAGAATGACCTTAAATGGAGTAGTCAGTAATATTGTAGATATCAGTGTTTGAATTTAAATGGTCAGCAGATGAATTTCTACAAATCAGCTGTCTTCTATTTTTCACTGAACAACTCCATGTATACACACCAACACCAGTACCTATGGCTCTGCATTTTATAAAGTGGTTATCAAACCCTCCTAGAGCTGTTCAGAAATCCCCCCCAACACATTTCCACTGCGATCATATGCTGCTGCATTTTATTTGGAAGATTGGCTTTTACAAACAACTAAGATATTATCTAAAAAAAAGTACCTTCTTCTTATTCCCTCCAACTTATTTCCTCTTTATTTATCTCCTATACTGTTCATTCCTTTATTAATCACTTGATAAAGTTTCTTGAGCTCTTCATGTGAGTCAGGCACTGTTGTAGGAGGTAGTGGCCTCAAGATCTCATGGAAGTTATAGTCAGTTTCAACAGATAAATGTAAAACTCTCCTGACTTTCTGTGATTTTGCTCTTTGACAATTTGCCCATTTCCATGTACATTATAAAGTGTTACAGACTGTAATGAGTTATAAACATGGATTATAGTTATTGATGTTGCCTTCACTGTATGGTTACTATTGATAAGATACTTAACTTGATCCAGGTGACACACAGTCAGGCAGTCAGCAGGTAGAAACACAAATGTACCTCCCAAGTGGCTGTGTTGTATCTGCTGCCTCTGCTTACAACCCCTGATTATTATCTTTAGTCTTCAAGAGCATTTCCATGGCCATCCCTCTTCCCCGTCGTGAGCCATTTAACAAAGCCTTAGCAGCACATGTCAGCGTGGCAGACATCCAGACCTCCTCCTCTGTATGTTCCTCTTGGCTCCTAGAGGGTGATGGGTCCTCTGGTACTTCCCCTCTGGGCTCACTCCTTGGGTGTTTACCCAAAGGTCCACTAGCCTCATAAGTTGTAGAATATCTTCGATTCTGATTCAGTGGCACTGGAGTGAAATTTGGGAATCAGCATTTTTAATAAAGACTGGGGTAATTCTATTATAACTGGTCAGTTTCAATAAATTGTAACTTGGCAAAACAGTGTCATAAACCATGTGTTTTCTTTTTTTAAAGTTTTTAGTGGTTTTTGTCCCTATGATAGAGTTTTCTACTATTTAAATGGCTGACATTACAGCATAGTTTTAGACATGGACATAAACTGTTTTAGACATACAGCTTATGTCCATATCTCTCAGGTGCTCAAGAAAGAAAACTAAGGTTACCTTGGGAACATGACTCCTGTTCAGTTACTCAAATCAAGATGTTTGTCATCTGGCATTGGTTTTGAAAAAAACGTATTATTTTAAATAGAAAAAAAGATGGAAATTTTGAAGCAGTCATTTACTTTTTGATAGAAAAGTACTAACACCGTGTTCTACCAATTCTGTTTTATTGCCAATAAAGGCTTTATTTGAGTAGCACAGGACTAAGATTCACTTACCAAGAAGAAGCTGAAAGAGTCAGTTGATGGTCGTTGTATCTAGATTTGTGCTGGACTATTATACATATTTTGCTTTTGCACTTTCCACTATCACATTGTTTATATCACCGGAAACACTAATAACAGGGGTTCTAGTTGGCAAAAAAAAATCATTGTTGCTATTTTTGTATCTGGAATCAAAATCTAATAGACTTAAATGGGCATGAATTAAGTTATTTAAGCATGTTGACTTCGGGTGTGTGTCTGTACAGAATGAGGCAGTTGCCATGGCATCTCCGTGCATGATTTCTGTGAAGGTAGTGTTGACTGAATCTATAAAAAGATGAGCACAGAAAAATATGTTTATAAAAACCACTTTCTGATGAAATTATTAAAGTGATGCCAATCTGAGTGTGTTTTGTTTCAGTCCACATTCCATTATTAAATGTTTCTCCGAACTGTAGATATTTAAATTGTTGGATGGTTGGTTGAGTCTCTTCCCGATGATTTATTAAATTGTAATGCTCACTGGTGTGAGCTGAGACTGAAAGGTAGGTATTTATACAGTCTGGTTTACTTGTATTCTTAGCTTTTATGCATGTGCTATATCTCTGAAAAGGTGGGTTTAATCGAATTTTTACAAATCAAATGAGACATCTGGCAATCTAAAACAAATCTATTGTAATTTCATACATGAATGATTATTTTTTTGCAGGAGCAAACTAATAATTACTCTTCCTGTCCCCTACCATGAGTCTGAATGACAGGCCGAATTATTTTAAGTTTAGTTTTTGAAAGTCAGAGATTGGACTAAATTCTACCACTGCCTATGGGATCTGAGGCCAATCACTTCTTCACTCTGGACCTCAGTTTCTTCTGCTCTAACACTGAAGTGATCAGCTAGGACAACTGGATTCCTTTCAGCAGTTAAATATGAATGTGTGTGCCCACACATATGTGCATGTATGTATGTGGCAAACATACATTGTTACATGTCAAATTTGTTTAAAGGAAGGGCCACATTTGTTAAAAAGCTGATAGTTCATACCAAATGTGTTTCAGCATATCACAATTTGTTGAAATTAAGAGAATGGCATTTGGTTTCCTTTCCTGTTCACAGATTTGTTACTAATTTTAGGATAAGGCTCAGTAGGAAGCGGAATGATGCTGAAGTCAGACGAAATGGACCTGAGACTAAACTCTCCTAATGATGGAGAAGGGGACAGCAGAGGATGAGATGGCTGGATGGCATCACCAACTCAGTGGATGTGAGTTTGAGTGAACTCCGAGAGTTGGTGATGGACAGGGAGGCCTGGTGTGCTGCAATTCATGGGGTCGCAAAGAGTCAGACACTACTGAGCAACTGAACTGAACTGAATGATGATCTGAGTGTGTGGGATAGAAGAAATGATAGGACATGCTACACGTGGTTTTCTCTCAAATGAATTGTAGAGGCTGAAAAATTTGAGAAAGATGTTCAGAAAAAGAGATGTATTCACAAAGGGGGTGTTCTCAGATACTGGGGATATACATTTAGGGTCATTTATGAGCCAAGTTTCCTTTCCGCTGGAAAGGAAGCATATTAATACTTTTGGTCACATGGAAGTGAGTGGGTCAAAAGTTCATCAGAGCCTTTATATATCTATTGAAATATGGCTTGTTGTCTGGGATTGGGTTCCTGAGCAGCAGACTTGGCCATGGAGAATTGTGCAGGGAAATTTTAATGGGGCGTACTCAGGGAGAGACATACCTGTGTAAGAGGTAGGAAATGGGAAAGACAGGATGGGATAGAGATGCAGACTTGTTTTGCGGATGACACTGAGTGCTTAGCTGCTCCTACAAGTTCTGGAACTTGGAGGTCTGTTTAGATTTGTCTCAAATTGAAAAGAGGGAGGAGTCATTATATTCTGTCATCAGCCCATCAGGTCAGCCTCTGGGAGGCAATTCCCTGGAGCTGACAGCAATAGCCCCAGTGAGGAACAGAGTTGGGAGCACTTGGCCACAGTATTTTCAGAGCTGGAGATGAGTGGGTTGGCCCTGAGGCAGATCACAGGGGAATACATGGTATCCATTAGACTTATTCATGTCCACACAAAACAGAGTGCTTTATTAAATGGTCCTCAGAGATGAATTTTCTATTAAAGTAAATTGGGAAAACATGCTCCCCTAGAGAACCATATACCATGTCATTATGCTAAAAGTTCTACTCTGCTTAGTTGCTCAGTCATGTCCGACTTTTTGCAACCTCGTGGACTATCACCTGCCAGCCTCCTCTGTCCATGGGGATTCTCCAGGCTAGAATACTGGAGTGGGTTGCCATGCCCTCCTTCAGGGGATCTTCCCAATCCAGACATCGAACCCAGGTCTCCTGCATTGCAGGCAGATTATTTACTGTCTGAGCCACTAGGGAAGCCCAAGAATACTGGAGTGGGTAGCCTATCCCTTCTCCAGGGGATCTTCCTGACCCGAGAATTGAACCAGGGTCTCCTGTGTTGCAGGTGGATTCTTTACCAGCTGAGCTACCAGGGAAACAAAAGTTCTATTAAGACCTATCAAAACCTAAAACATATTACTGTATGTTCCTCATCTTATTTTACCACAAGAGTCTATTTCGGCATAGTATCAAGTAAATATGCAAAATTAGATTCTATAAAACATTCTTTGAAAAATGTTGATTTACTAGTAAATTACTAGAATGACATCTATTTATTAATAATAGTGTCAGTACTTAGAAAATATTTTATCATTCCAACCACTCTTAAGAATTAACTATCAACAAACATACATAGGCACACACACACGTGTATTTATGATTCTACCTCTCTAATTCATGAGTTGGATGGCTTGGGCTTGTGGAAGAAAGACCGAAGTTAACTCTGTATTCTAACTTAGATTAGCTTTGTTCTATAAAAACTTATCTAGCTGTTCATACATTTTGTTGTTTACTCAACCATCCATTAATTCAGACATTTACTGTGGTCTCAATACCTACTATGGAAGCGAGAAAATAAGCCCCGTGGAAGCAGGGCCTCTTCTGTCTTGTTAACCACTTCTGCCCTCAGAGTCACGCGCAGGGCTTAGCACCACACAACTCTGCACTGCAGAAGCCTATATCTAGTGGGAACCTTTGTAACAATGAAAAATTTAGGATGAAACTTATTATGTAAATGATTTTTAAAATCTTTGAAAATTCAGAAGATCCCACACAGATAAAATATGCATTAGATAATTCCCTTCTCATGCATATATAATACTCGGGGCCTTAGAGTAATAATCTGTGGATGTTGTTGTTTCAGTATCATGTTTTAAGGCTGCTAGGAAGTGGGATTGCAGGATGGGAAGGAAAGAGGTGGTTGGTAAGAATTGGCAAATAGCAGTGGGAAAGTGACAGCGTCCTTAGTGCTGATTGACATTCTTTCTAGTTTTTTGAACATGTAGTTAAATGTGCTGAGAGAATTTAGGGAGAGTGAATTATAAGATTTGGAATCTATCCTAACCCATAAGTTGATAATGTAATTCTTACTGTATTTTCCCAACCCTCTGGATAGTTCTAGAGCCAAGTCATGCCAGCACATCTGCCAGCAGTGTCTTCCAAAGCTGCTGACCTGATCTCCTCTACTGTGTGGATCTTTTCAAACAGATAATCTCCCTTCCCAATTCCAGGATCTTGGCTTTGGGTTGTCAGCAGCCAATACATTCAAAAACAGATGGCTTAGGATTTAAGGGAATACACACCTATAGTATGGCCAAGGGCAGAAAATAGTCAAAGGTAAGAATAAGAAGATGGTTTGGCAATAAATCCTTGTATATGAAGAAAGGAAACAAAGTAATGGTGATGATATTTGGTCTGATTCACGATTGTCTACATATTATCAGGTAGAAATTTATGTACTATGTTAGAGACCTAAAATCTAAGTTGGCAGTCTCCTTTGATATTTCTGCTTTTTACTAGATCTGGATGTCAGTTTTCTTCAGGCTATTTGATATTCTGTCTCTCTAATTCATAAAAATGTTGATAAAATTTGGACATAGAAAGTAATAGATTAGCAAGTTTTATCTTTTGGATTCATTTTTTACTTTTCTTACTGCCTTAGTATTATTGAAAACTTTTTTCTTGATAAAGTTTTAAATTTTTGTCCTCTTTTTCATTGTTTTTATTTTTTTCAGTAATAAAGCTATATCTGTGGCACTAAGATAACTTCTTTCTCAAAAACAGACTTGAAATTGGACAGCCCAGAATTGAAATTGGACAGCACAATTGACTACTTCTTTATTCTAAATCTCAAACCTTCTGATAGAACTTTTGAATCAGTGAAGATTACTGAGTTTCAACCTTTCCACACACTTGAATGCACTTAAAAATTCAGATTCAGGATTAAGTAGCTAAATAGAACGTAGAGTAGAAGTCAGAGAAATAGTGTTGCCTGGGTACAAATTAAGAATGTTTGGCTAACTGAACTGTTTTCAACGCAGCAACATTTAGTCTTGGGATGAGAATTCACTTAGTCTTTGATACTGTGTGCCTTCTCAGCTCCTACAGAAGGTGGACGGCTAACTCCCAAAAGCTGACACACTAATTTTCCCTCTGGCTGGCCCTATAATTTGTCTTTAAATAAGCTTTAACTTAAAAAAAATAGCAAAACAGGACTTCTGCAGCCATAAAAAAAATCTATAGTCAATTTTTCTATTCAGTCTTGGATGTCATTTTGCTCTAGCCAACCTGTGGAAGTGACAGCCTTCCTACACTGGTCCTCATTTATCTCCCGCAGAAAAGGTAGTTCCAAATTCCAACCTGTACTCTTCCTCCAATCTCATCTCGCCATATAACTTTTCCTGAGTCATCATAGAAGGAAAAATAAACATAGTTCATGAATTCTTTTCCCTCTTATCAGCTACATTTTCCTAAAACAAACAATAATTCTCAATGTATTTTTAACCAACAGAGCAATTTAGAAACAGTACTAGAAGGTTATATAGACCCATAATTGTGTATCTATGAATATATTTGTAAGAGAAGAGAGCTGAAGGTAAAGTGAAATCATTATCTGTCATTTAAAACTATCTCAAGTCTTGTCTAACACTGTAATATTGAATAAGCACAACATAATGAATAAAAGACGAAAAGCAGTTCTACTCGATCTAAAGATGGTCCATGGGGCAGTGTGCAGAGCTTCAGTGAGTCCTGTCTTCCTGGGAGGCAACCCATGTGGATAAAGAGCACAGGCTTTGCAACCCACCAGCCTTGGATCAGATACTTATTCTGCTGCTTTTTAGCTGTGTGACCTTGGGCAAATTACTCAGTCTGTCTCTGCCACTTTTTCAAAAGGGAGATACTCATAGCACCAGCCTCATAGGGTTGTGAGCCTTGCATCTGCTGTTACATGCAATGCCCTAAAAAACACATTTGACATGTGTTAAGTGCTCTCTATGTGCCCCTCTATATCAGACTTTATTTTAAAAATGTAGCAACAGTCTATTAGGAGATAGGAGCACTCTGTAATTGAAATCTAGTAAGTCAGCTTTAAACTGTATCCAATATTAACTCTGATATTTCTGTTAACTCTGACATTTCTGGGCTTCATTTTTCTCTTGGAATTTAGAATGGAAGCTCATCATGTAGTGCCAGGCAGGGAGCAATAACTTTTCCCTTTGGCCCTGTTTCTTCCATTTTACACAGAAAATAAGGCTTAGTTTAAGCTGATACCTCTCAAGGGACTCCTCGGCTGCAACTAAAGCTCAGCTGCTATTTGCAGGGTGACCTAGGATGGTTCTTAGTCTGTGTGGATTTTAAGAGCCTGGGAGGTCTAGATCTGCTTTCAAATAAAAGAGAAGCGGGGGTGCTGGATCAGGTTCACTGTAAATATGCTTTCCCATTCTCCTTTTCTCATTGTATTCCTTCGGTGCCCAAGCTCTAAAGCTAGGCCACTTGATTTATATTTGGAGGTTTTGCATATGATTTTAAAAAGATCAAGTACCAGAAGTGCTGCAAACATCTTACCTATGCCACAGATTTAGACAAGCTCATACAAGTAAACTTTGGTAGCAGTTATTTCAGATGGTGATAATGGGGATGATACTAATCATACCAGTAGCTGCTATTTATTGTCTAGACAATGTACTAGATGTAAGGCATTATCTCAATTTTATTATTATTGTTATTATTTTATTATTACAATAATAATAATTGTTTGCTATAATTATTCACAAATAATTGGTTGCTAAGTCATGTCCAACTCTTTGTGAGCCCATGGATTGCAGCCAGCCAGGCGCCCCTGTCCCCCCACTGTCTCCCAGAGTTTGCTCAAATTCATGTCCATTGAGTCAGGGATGCTATCTTAACCATCTCATCCTCTGCCATCCCCTTCTCCTTTTGCCTTCAGTCTTTCCCAGCATCAGGGTCTTTTCCAGTGAGTCAGCTCTTCCCATCAGGTGGTCTAAGCATTGTAGCTTCATAAAGGAAAGTAAAATCAAAGAGGCTAGTAGTTTTCACAAGGTGACACAGCCAGTGGATGTTTACCAGTCTCTAAAGCCCAGCCTCCTCCACCTATAGTAGCATCATTTTATTTCCCATCAACCATCCACTTACAAATTTCTGCTTGGAAATGCCTTCACCCTTCTCAAAATTGAGATACCTTGTCATCTGCTTTATGTGCCTTTCTCTACTGCTCACTAGTTAATTCATGTTTATATAAATTGCCTTTGTTGACTTCTGGGTTTTAGGTTACTTGCTGCTGTTATTCTAATTTATGCCCTTTCAAGATGCAGCCACAGAATAGAAAAGACCTTGCAAAGCTCATGCATTTCCAGATGAGTTTATAAATAGAAGCAACATCATCCAGTTTCCTGAAATAGACACCAGGAGAGAGGCCATTTTCAGGCCTCTTTCGCCTTGACCTGTCACTTCTTATTGTGTCCTCATTGATGAGTTGAAAGTAATTGATCCCCACTGTCTTTTGATGGTTTACTGGGTGCTGTTTGCTATAAAGAGAAGCAACAGAATCCTGTTAGCTTCTGCCCATTCATCTCTTTTTAGTTGCAAGATAAAGCCACACTAACAGTTTGCAAAAAGACTGTGGAATGGATTTAGCCTGGTTGTATTTAATTCAATAAACATAAGCGAATGATTAGTTAGTGTTTAAGTGTAAAATACCATAGAGCACATTTATAGCTTGAGGTCATATTTAACTCAACAGTTGTGATAATAGTAATTCAGTGCAGTCTTAGACTGAGTCATTCAATAACAGATAAAATGTGCACTTAAAAACTAGCAATCATTAAGTCCCAACTACTTTTTTAAAAAGTCAAAACAAGACATTTTCTAGCATTTCCCGGCTTCTTCTCCATCTGTAATTGTGCAGTGTATATTCTTTTACTCCCTTCCACTCAAAAGTTATTGGTTGGGAATTCATATGAGAAAGATAAAGGAATTTTCAGTCTTCTGATTGGCTGCCTTATTGATCTTGATGCATTAGATTAATGGGACCACGCAGCAGAAAAAGTAAGGGCTTTGGTGGTAAATAGACTTGAGTTGGATTCCTAGTCCATATCTTACTGTTCCTTCATCTCGAAAAAATAGACATAAGAATTCCAACCTTTTGTGGTTATTGTAAGGGTTAAGTGGGATGAGATATGTAACAGGCTAGACCAGCGCGTGTGTGCACGCACACCCTATGTATATATATATTGCTTGTTATAGATGTGATCTTTCATTTCCCCATATGAAAGATGACATCTATATCACTGCTCACCTTTCCTGGTTCTAAAGAAGCTTGAGTCTCATAGTCATATGAGAATAGAGGTTCCATAGTCAGAGTCCAGACTTCAAGTTCTATGTCTACTGCTTACTTGCTTTTTTAGCCTAGAGCAAGTGTTTTGAGTCTCCAATTTTTTTATCTGTAAACTACTGATAATAATAGCACCTGTTCTCTAGGGTTGATTTTACATGAGATAACATATATAAAAGGTTTAACACGTAAGAAACACTTAATCCAAGTTTAATATTAACATTACTCATGGGAAAGATGATATTCAAAATGACCCAATCTTATAATAACAAATAATGGCCTCTCATGTGACAAGTACAATTCCAAATTTGTTGGCATATTGATTGTAGGACTTTAATAATGTCATCTTTTAGGATTTGAAATAGCTCAGCTGGAATTCCATCATCTCCACTAGCTTTGTTCATAATAATGTTTCCTAAGGCCCACTTGACTTCACAGTCCAGAATGCTGGGCTCTAGGTGAATTATCACACCATCGTGGTTATCCAGGACATTAAGACCTTTTCTATATAGTTCATCTGTATATTCTTCCCACCTCTTCCTCATCTATTCTGCTTTTGTTTTGTCCATACCATTTCTGTCCTTTATCGTGCCCATTTTTGCATGAAATATGCCCTTGGTAGCTCTAATTTTCTTGAGGAGATCTTTAGATTTTATTGTTTTTATTGTCTTTGCATTAAATCATACAGCTCTCTCAATAACTTGATGAGGTAGGTGGTGTTATTTATAAACATGCCCATTTTCAAGATGAAAAAATTGTGTCCAACAGAGAGTAACTTTCCCAAAGGCTCACAGCTAGAAAGTGATAGAGCTGGCATGTGGATTCTGGCTGCTGAGTTTCAGGGTCCATATTCCTAATCATTTGCTGTATTGCATCTACCTCACATGTTATTTTGTAAGAGCTCAGTGTGGTAGGTAGGTAGGGAATGTATGTATCATTGTTTCTTATTTTGTAATGAAGAAACCAAGTATCCAATGGATCAAGCTTGGTGAAACTACTCCTCTCAATCCATGAAATAAAAAAGCCAAACCTTCCTTTGAGGTCCCCAAAGACCACTAAGAATTCCTGACCCCCTATTTTCTGAGCATATGGGGAAGAACGGGGAAAAAATACCTTAACTGAATGTCTTATTTTAAAAATTAACCTAGATGAGCATTTAACTCTAAAATGTAATGTTTATTTGAAAATAAAAAATATACTTAAAATTTCTTTGTGCTTAAGTATAATGAAAACTCCAGGAAGACGTGTTATGTTTTTCCAAGGAATTTTGTGTCTCTTGTTTTGAGAAGTTAGCCTTAAATACAATGATAGTGTTGCCAAATCATAAAAACTCTTGGGCATTAGTAAGACTCTATATAACTTAATGTCAGGGATCTCTTTTTTTTATGCTATAAAGATGTCACCTAATTGTGTGCATAACAGAAGAGCCAAGATAAGCAACTTATCCTGGCAGCTATCCTGGTGAAGAAAGACCTCTTTCACTGAACTCCTGAATCCATACATTGATTGCTGAGAAAAACAACTACCAGCACAAGTGGAGTCTTTGCTCAAGGCATCACTCATGGTGAGTGAAAGAGCTCAGGAACCGGCGAGCACACTCTGCCATTGTATCTGCTCCTGCCCTCATCCTGGCTGTTTGAGTTGTGCCAGATAATTGTGTTCCTTTGAGTGCTGTATGCTTCCTCATACTTGGCATCTTTGTACCTATTAGCCCCTTGCCTTGCAGCATCTTTGCCAACTTCGGAATCCAGACTTTTTAACCCCCAAACATTGAGTAAATTCAAATGATTCCTAGTGGAGAAGAGCAAGATGGTGGTGATTTAATAAGTCAGTGTAACAATGTTTATTGACTATTTGTTGTGTCAAACATTATAGAGGGAACATTATAGACATTCTAGATCTGGAGCCTATAAGCTTTAAATTCAGTTTAATAAATAACTATTCAGTATATGTTGAATCAGTGAATTCATTAGGTCTTGGGAAAACAAACATGAGCAAGATGTTTTCCCTTATTTGGAAAACCTTACAGATTGTCAAGGGAACCCAACATACCAACAGAACCCACATTAAAGTGATAAGTGTTAATACCAAATAAAGGCATGATAAGCTCTGTATGCTTATCATGATATGATAACACCACCAACTCAATGGACATGAATTTGAGCAGACTCCAGAAGATAGTGAAGAACAGGAAAGCCTGGCATGCGGTAGTTCATGGGGTCCCAAAGAATCAGACACAATTTAGCAACTGAAAAACTACCACCACAACAAAAGCTCTGTATGGGGCAGAGTGGATGAAAGGCCTAAGAAAACTCGATCATAGGCAGATACAAGGACTGGACCACTGAAGGGAACATACAAGTTTGCCATACAGAAGTGATGAAGACGACATCCCAGAGAGAGAAAAGAGCATGAGCATCCTGCAGTTCAGTGCAGGACTCAGGAAAGGGTTTTGTCAGGAATTATACAAAACGGTTGGAAGGAGATTGAAGAGTGCAACTCATGACTTTTAATTTTGTGATTATACTTCCACGTCTGTGGTCAACAGGTGCTTACTGCTGTTATCTTCAAGGTTAGACACTGGACCACAGTGGATGGAGAACAACTGCTATAAATGGTCATATCTATAGAGCTTACTTGTCCACCATGCCTCTGTTCTTCATTTACTTTTGAGTCTTGCATTTCTAGCTCTTACTGTCAGAACCTTCACTGTATGTACAACCATAGCCACAGATGATACAACTGGTGTGCAGAGGACGTGATATATTGTTTTTGGCTTTCTGTCTCCTCCAACACAGGGCGAGAAGAACATAAAAAGAGGTGGAAATGGACGCTAAGACTCAATGCATAATATCTCACTCACAGAATATACAAAATCTCTTTACACAAAGGAAGTGCCTTTTATGCGTCAGGCACAAAGGACTGAAAATATTAAGATGAATAACTTGTGGACCCTGGGTTCAGGCTGTTCTCTTTGTCAGCATAGGAAAAGATGGTTTGTGAAAGACCATGGTGCTAAATGAGGACAGAAATTGAAAAGCTTTATTTACAGAAAATAATTCAAACAAAGAAGTCGGTTTGGAGATCACTAGTAGAATTTACACTTCCATCACCAGAAAACTAACAAAACCCCTCCTTTGTCTTCAAGAATCAGAGATCTAAACACATCCATGGTCAGAAAAGCTCTAGGTCATAAAAAGCAAAAGTATTAGAAAGTGTAATCAGGGAGTACTTAATATAATTTAAACAGAACTCTCCAACCACTTGCAGAGAAATGTTCTGTTTGATGCCAGGAAGCCTGTTTGGCAGATTGTAATGTCACAAGTAGGGAGAAAACATAAGTCACCTTGAGAACCAATTGAATATAATCAATGATTAATGGCAAATTTGTGGTCCCTTTAATGACCAGAGCTAAATCAAATCAGACTGAACCATAAATTTGGATGCTCTCTGAAATTGGGTCATGTAAAAGTAAGCTTTATGAAGAAGAAAAATCAATTTTGTAATACTACTACAAGCAGAGTCGTAACTCACAGCTTGGAGTTTTTTATTTGAGGAGTTTTGACTATCCATTTTACATATTAGCATATATTTAATTGGAATGGAAAAGCTGTTTAGATGTAATCTCAAAGGCTTTTAGTCAACAGCCATACATTTTCTTTTGGTTGATTTTATTTCAGCCACATGCAGTAAAATCAGCATGGATTCAATACTTAAGAGTAGAGATGCTTTAATTATCATTTTAATGAAAGAGATAAGGAAGTAGACTAGCTTAGTTTGCAGTACTCAGGCCTGCTTGAAATTAGTTGAATGGTTTCAGGTCCACCAGAAGTCTGATGATGTCTCTCATCAGGATGAACTGAGCAAAACTGTAATCATGTTTTGAAAAGTATGTGATTGATCTCAGGATTTATTACCTGTATTGGTAGTTATCTTTGAGGCTGTGGTGTCTATTTATAGCTGAAATTTAGGAGTAAACAAAAATGGCCCTTTACTGTATCAGCAGCCAGTTCAGAAGAGAGTGGGGATACTGGATTTGGGGAAATAGAAATTTGTAGCAAATGCACCCCTCTGCTGCATGATTTGATTTCCCCCAGAATGGTTGTAGTACTCCTGGTCTCACTAACTCCCATGTGCACCCTAAAATGTTTTTCTGGAGACTGCCATAGGCACAAACAGCAGAGAAAAAGGACAGATTACCTGTCTGTTCTCTTCTGGGTTCAGCACTAAGAATCAGAGGTTAAGAGAAGAGTCAGCACAAGGATTAGGCCATCAAGAGAAAACTGGAGATGAAGAAGGGGGACCTTGGGTGGGTGAGGGCAGACATACCCAAAACGCAGTCATTTTTCATCTGTCATTGTAGCAAATGATGTAGAGAAAAACTTCAGTTCAGTCGCTCAGTTGTGTCTGACTCTTTGCGACCCCATGAATTGCAGCACACCAGGCCTCCCTGTCCATCACCAACTCCCGGAGTTCACCCAAACTCATGTCTATCGAGTCAGTGATGCCATCCAGCCATCTCATCTTGTGTCATCCCCTTCTCCTCCTGCCTCCAATCCCTCCCAGCATCAGAGTCTTTTCCAATGAATCAACTCTTCGCATGAGGTGGCCAAAGTACTGGAGTTTCAGCTTTAGCATCAGTGCTTCCAAAGAACATCCAGGGCTGATCTCCTTCAGAATGGACTGGTTGGATCTCCTTGAAGTCCAAGGGACTCTCAAGAGTCTTCTCCAACACCACAGTTCAAAGGCATTAATTCTTTGGCACTTAGCTTTCTTCACAGTCCAACTCTCACATCCATACATGACCACTGGAAAAACCATAGCCTTGACTAGATGAACCTTTGTTGGCA
>NW_011495025.1:11335735-11335874 GCF_000754665.1 Bison bison bison | reverse complement strand
AATAAAGTCTGACACTGTTTCCACTGTTTCCCCATCTAATTCCCATGAAGTGATAGGACCAGATGCCATCATCTTCGTTTTCTGAATGTTGAGCTTTAAGCCAACTTTTTCACTCTTCTCTTTCACTTTCATCAAGAGG
>NW_011495025.1:11296708-11335635 GCF_000754665.1 Bison bison bison | reverse complement strand
TCCTCTTCACTTTCTGCCATAAGGGTGGTGTCATCTGCATATCTGAGGTTATTGATATTTCTCCCGGCAATCTTGATTTCAGCTTGTGCTTCTTCCAGTCCAGCATTTCTCATGATGTACTCTGCATATAAATTAAATAAGCAGGGTGACCGGAGAAGGCAATGGCACCCCACTCCAGTACTCTTGCCTGGAAAATTCCATGGACAGAGGAGTCTGGTAGGCTGCAGTCCATGGGATCACTGAGAGTCGGACACAACTGAGTGACTTCACTTTCACTTTACACTTTCATGCATTGGAGAAGGAAATGGCAACCCAATCCAATGTTCTTGCCTGGAGAATCCCAGGGATGGCGGAGCCTGGTGGGCTGCCGCCTATGGGGTCGCACAGAGTCGGACACGACTGAAGTGACTTAGCAGCAGCAGCAGCAAGCAGGGTGACAATATATGGCCTTGGCGTACTCCTTTTCCTATTTGGAACCAGTCTGTTGTTCCATGTCCAGTTCTAACTGTTGCTTCCTGACCTGCATATAGGTTTCTCAAGAGGCAGGTCAGGTGGTCTGGTATTCCCATCTCTTTCAGAATTTTCCACAGTTTATTGTGATCCACACAGTCAAAGGTGATACCAGTGACTGACATTTGATTGAAATCTTAAGGTTGTGGTCTAAGCACCACGATAATTAAAGCTGATTCAGTAGAGAGAGAATGGGATTGTAAGGCATCTTTGAAACAGCAAAAATAGGTATGCTATAGAGAAAACAGTCTTCAGCTTTCTGAGATAAATAATGGCACCCCTGCAGATAAGTTGCCTTAGCATGAGATACCAGCATTCACCAAATTGTTCTCACCCCCAAAACTAGAGTAATTCTTGGCACTTTCCTTCTCCCCGCACTTGTCATCTGTCATTACCATCCTTTGGAGGCAGCCTTCAACCTGTTTCACCAGTGCTGTCCTTCTGTTGCATGGCTATCACCCTCATCCTAGACAGTGGACTACTGTTACTGTCAGTGGGACACTTCAGGGTTTCTTCCCTTGTCTCTCTTCTTGTCCTGAAACCAAAACTTAAAGTAAAAATATGATAATGTTCCTTCTAGACTAAAACCCCTCCAAAGATTTCCAGTCTCCAGTAAAATAAAATCAAAGACTTCGGCATGCCTGTATGCTTCCCATGACTTGTCCCGCTTACCTCTTCCAATGCCAATTCCTATTTCTCTCCACCTCATATGGACTCCTTCCCATTCATTCATTGAGCATGACCAGTATGTTCCCCACTCAGAGCCCTTGCACTTGTTTGTCCGTCTTCTTGAAATATTGTCACTCCAATAATGTTATATCATTCATGTCTCTGCTCAGAAGTGATCTCCCCAGAGAAGCCTTCCCCAATCTCCTATTCAGTCCCCCACCCCACTGCACTCGGAATTATTTCCTTAATCTGCTTTTATTAAACATTATGACATGTAAATAACTGATTTGACACTGTATCTTTTTTATTCAGCACTTTTGCTTATCACTCACAATCTCCTTTGAAATAATGACTTCATCTTCATCACCTAGAATAGTACATGTCACACAGTAAAAAATAAATGTTTATGGAATAATTTTGAATAAAGAAATGTATGAATTTTCACTTAAAATGAAGCCTGTTTCACTGTTGTGTGTTAACTGCCAGGATTCTCATAGGCAATCAAGTTTCAGAACCATGACTTAGGTAATATAGCAAGAAGGGCAATGTATTACATAATCTACCAACAAACTTAATCATTCTGGTTGTTCCAGTTGTGCTAAAGAGGCTCCTCTGTGTTTTGACTTCACCATGGAGATTTATAATAGCTAGTTTATGTTCATGAAGACACAGAACATTATCCACACATAGATATGCTTTGATCCACTTTGGTCTATTTTTAAAAATTAAATATTTTTTATTTTCCAGAATTGTCTTTTATCTTTTCCCAACTCCAAATATGAGAGATTCTGTAATTCCAGGTCCAACATTGACTGCAGTATTAAATCTTTCCTTCCTTTCTTCTTGGAGTAGTACCTTAAGTGTTCTTTCTGTTGTAGACAGCTTAAAATAGAGTTACACAGAAGATCACAGCAGCAGTAAACTTGAAAAGGATTCTAACCATGGCATAAAAGGAAAAGCACAGTTCAGAGGGAAATTGCCAGAACATAGAAGAGAATTTACTTTCTACAGAGAGATATTTTTGGAATGTTCTATGGCAGTGTTTGGGGGATCTGACTGCCTGGCAATATCCATCATGCCACAGAAAATTTATCATTCTCAGAGATAGAAGACAAAGATACTTGCATGAGGTGATTTTAAGATTCAAAACATCCTTTGTTATTATTTTTTTCTTAAAAATTATTTTCACTTTGTATTTAGGCAGTACATACCAGAACAACATTTCAATACAGTGTTGGTGGGAGGAAAGGAAAGCTGGAAATTAAACTAGAAGCCCTAGATTTAAATGATTTGCTCTTCTACTTAGAGCTGCATGAACTAAACTATTCAATATGGTGAACAGAGATGCTTGTTTGTCACCATTCCGTTTGCCCCTTCTTCCTGGGAACACAGCCCTTAGTTGCTTGTTCTGAATGGCCACGTGACCACAGTTTTTGCTGTATTAATTTTCTAGTGCTGGTGTAACACAGTACCACAGACTGGGTGGCTTAAGCAACAGAAATGGATTTTCCTACAATTCTGAAGTCTAGAAGTTCAAGATCAATGTGTTGTCAAGTTTGGTTTTTATAAAACCCCTCTCCTTGGCTTGTAGAGAGTCATCTTTCCCCTTCCTGTGTCTTCATGTCGTCTTTCCTAAATGTGTCTCTTTGTCCAGATTTCCTCTTCCTGTAAGTTGATTAGTCATATTGGGTTAGGGTGCATCCTAATGACCTTGTTGTAATTTAAAGTCACATTCTGGCTGCTATCAAAAAGTCTATAAACAATAAATGCTAGAGAGGGTGCAGAGAAAAAGGAACCCTCTTACACTGTTGGTGGGAATGCAAACGAGTACAGCCACTATGGAGAACAGTGTGGAGATTCCTTAAAAAACTGGAAATAGAACTGCCATACGACCCAGAGATCCTACTGCTGGGCATACACACTGAGGAAACCAGAATTGAAAGAGACACGTGTACCCCAATGTTCATTGCAGCACTGTTTACAATAGCCAGGACATGGAAGCAACCTAGATGTCCATCAGCAGATGAATGGATAAGAAAGCTGTGGTACATATACACAATGGAGTATTACTCAGCCCTTAAGAAGAATGCATTTGAATCAGTTCTAATGAGGTGGGTGAAACTGGAGCCTATTATACAGAGTGAAGTAAGCCAGAAAGAAAAACACCAATACAGTATATTAACGCATATATATGGAATTTAGAAAGATGGTAACAATGACCCTATATGCAAGACAGCAAAAGAGACACAGATGTAAAAAACAGACTTTTGGACTCTGTGGGAGAAGGTGACGGTGGGATGATTTGAGAGAATAGCATTGAAACATGTATATTATCATATGTGAAATAGATTGGCAGTCCAGGTTCGATGCATGAGGCAGGGTGCTCAGGGCTGGTGCACTGGGATGACCCTGAGGGATGGGATGGGGAGGGAGGTGGGAGGGAGGGTCAGGATGGGGAACACATGTACACCCATGGCTGATTCATGTGAATGTATGGCAAAAACCACCACAACACTATAAAGTAATTAGCCTCCAATTAAATAAAAAAAACAAAGTCACATTCTGTGATACTGAGGTTAGGACTTCAGCATATGAATTTTGGGAGGGATGCAGTTCAGCCCATAATATTCACCAACAACAAGCAGAAGGAATTGTGTGCAACTTTGATCTCACCCACATAAAAGATGCTTGTCCTAGACTTGCTTTCTCTTTTCCCTTCACTGCCTAGAAACAGCCATGTATAAGATCATCTTAAAGGCCCACTTGGGTTGGGGACTTGGTTACAGGAATTGCCGAGATGTCTTCTCAGGTAGAGCCTTTATTCTCCCTTTGTAATATGCTGGAAAGAGAAATAGTCTTGAATTATTTAACGTCATCCCACTGATGTCTGTTGTTATAGTAACTCATTGTTGACTCTCACATATTTAACTGATTTGTGTAAGCCCAGCTTTTCTCATCTCAAATGATGGGAATAAGGAACTTGCTCAGACTGTTGTGATGAGAGGTAAAGTCTATGTATGAAAGTGCCCAACATTGCAATGAAGCTAAAATTATAGTGGGAATGATTTTCTGCATTCTACTTGGAGAAAATCCCCATTGTGTTTAATGGTTGTAAAATTGCTGTATAAGTTAAAAATCATCTTTCAGATTTAAGGATTTAATTTTATTAACCCATTCATCTCTAAACTCTGATTATTGAATTTAGCAACAGGCTTCAAGAGGTCTTTGAAAGCTGAATTTTTAGCATGTGTGGTTATTTTTCTTCTTCAGAGGGTTCATTGGCTTCATAAGATTCTCCAATTCATTTCTGATTAACAGTCCCTGAATGGTGTATCTTATCAGGGTGGATAACATCCAGGGTCTCTGAGGGATTGGCCCAAAGGTGGTGCTATGCTAAGTCACGTCAGTCGTGTCCGACTCTGTACAACCCCATAGACGGCAGCCCACCAGGCTCCCATCCCTGGGATTCTCCAGGCAAGAATACTGGAGTGGTTGGCTGTTTCCTTCTCCAATGCATGAAAGTGAAAAGTGAAAGCGAAGTCTCTCAGTCATGTCTGACTCTTTGTGACCCCATGGACTGCAGCCCACCATGCTCCTCCATCCATGGGATTTCCCAGGCAAGAGTACTGGAGTGGGTTGCCATTGCCTTCTCAAGGTGGTGCTAGCAGATAATAATATAACCCTAGAGAACCAGAAGGACCAGTACTGGAAGGGGATGATAGGAGTTGAGGGAAGGCCTCACAAAATCATTCAGTTCAGTTCAGTTCAGTCACTCAGTCATGTCCGACTCTTTGCGACCCCATGAATTGCAGCACGCTGGGCCTCCCTGTCCATCACCAACTCCTGGAGTTCACCCAAACTCATGTCCATTGAGTCGGTAATGCCATTCAGCCATCTCATCCTCTGTTGTCCCCTTTTCTTCCTGCCCCCAATCCCTCCCAGCATCAGAGTCTTTTCCAATGAGTCAACTCTTCACATGAGGTGGCCAAAGTATTGGAGTTTCAGCTTTAGCATCAGTCCTTCCAAAGAACATTTAGAATGGACTGGTTGGATCTCTTTGCAGTCCAAGGGACTCTCAAGAGTCTTCTCCAACACCACAGTTCAAAAGCATCAATTCTTTGACACTCAGCTTTCTTCACAGTCCAACTCTCACATCCATACATGACCACTGGAAAAACCATAGCCTTGACTAGACGGACCTTTGTTGGCAAAGTAATCTCTGCTTTTGAATATGCTATTTAGGTGGGTCATAACTTTCCTTCCAAGGAGTAAGCGTCTTTTAATTTCATGGCTGCAATCACTATCTGCAGTGATTTTGGAGCCCCCCAAAATAAAGTCTGACACTGTTTCCACTGTTTCCCCATCTATTTCCCATGAAGTGATGGGATCGGATGCCATGATCTTCGTTTTCTGAATGTTGAGTTTTAAGCCAACGAAAAAACTCTCCTCTTTCACTTTCATCAAGAGGCTTTTTAGTTCCTTTTCACTTTCTGCCATTGATCCTAAAAAGAGAGGTTAGGAAAGGAGGAAGGTGGAGATGGAGGGATGGATAGATTCTGGGGAAACTGCCGTGACTTCCCATCTTTGCCTCAGGGTTTACCTGTCCCAATGACCCTCTTCTGGCCTCCCATCATTTATGTGCTGGGTATCATCACAAAGATGCTATGAAAGGAACCTAGAGATTTTCTAGTTCAACATCCCCTTGTGTAGGCTGAGACCTATAGAACTGAGAGCATGGGAAAACATGGAAAAGTTGTATCTAAGATCACACAGTTAGTCAACATAACCAAGCTAGAATCTGGCTCAGCTATGCTTGGTCCACTATGCTACATCCTTTTTTCTTTTCTTTTTTTTTTTTAGCAAAAGAATTTAGTTTATTTTTTAAAATTTATTTATTTTTATTGGAGGCTAATTACTTTACAATGCTGTAGTGGTTTTTGCCATACTTGACATGAATCCGCAACGGGTGTACATGTGTTCCCCATCCTGAACCCCCCTCCCACCTCCCTCCCCATCCTCTCCCTCTGGGTCATCCCAGTGCACCAGCCCCGAGCACCCTGTCTCATGCATCGAACCTGGACTGGCGATCTGATCCTTTTCAATGTTATTCCCAAAGGGATGGACAATCCACTGGGTCCCTCCAATAGGAGAAGAGCAGAACTCTACCTCTCACTTTCTCCTCTTCTACATCCTCCTGTACTTCTTCCATCTTTATTTTCTATTTTTACCAAAGTTAAACATGTCTAGAATTTGAAGAGTCAACCAGTGCTACACAAGGTTGGTTGTAAACCACAGCAGCTCCCTACTTTCCTTTACTCCATTCCTCTTTCTATAACAGAAACCACTTCCTCTTTTAGCTGATTATTTTGGTATTGTTATTCAGTTCTCTCAGAACCAAATTACTTCTTTTTTCCCCAATTTTGGGCATCATCTGTTGACTTCCCCTTTGAAAGATGAGGTTTCAGCACTCTTTCTCCTCACTGCTCCTCACCATACATTCATACTCTTCTTCCCTATCTTCTCAATACACTGGAATTTTTGTTATATTAATATACCATAATTGCTTTATTATAACTCAAGCTATAAAACGTGGCAATCAAGAGCATGGAATTTGGAGCCAAATGCACGTGTTCAAAATCCACCTTTATATCATTTATTAGCTGTGTGACCTTGGACAAGGGACTGAATTCTGTGCTGGAGTTACCTTTGCTCTACAATGGGGAAATATCAATGCTGGTACTCAGTTCACAAGTTTGATATGAGAATTAAGTGAATTAACATAGACAGTTTTTAAAATCATGATTACACTTGAAAGTAATATGTAAATATTTTCTTCAGAACTGAGCCTTGTAACATATGATTACTTTTTTTTCCCTGCAGATTGTTTCCCCTATAGTTAATATTCATCTTTTTTCATATGAGTAATTTAACCCCAAATCTTCAAAGTTGTCTACTTCTTCCCTTAAAGTGTTCAGATGCATCTCGTAGGCTGTTGATTTCATCATCCTTAGAAGTCTTCCTGGGAATTCTGGTACTACTCCAATATGGGCTGGTCACTTTCCATGTCTATATCACAGCTGTCATATTGGGATACCATTTCACTTTTGTCCTGGGGATTCTTTTAGCTTCTGTCAGTTTGGACTGCTTGTTTCCTGCATGCCATGTCTTTTAACTTTCTCTTTAGGAAGAGTACATATGAGAGAACCTTAGGAGCATTTATGTCATGTATGCTAAGTTGCTTCAGTCATGTCCAACTCTGTATGACCCTATGTACTGCAGCCTACCAGACTCCTCTGTCCATGAGATTCTCCAGGCAAGGTTACTGGAGTGGGTTGCCATTTCCTACTCCAGGGGATCTTCCTGGCCCTGGAATGGAACCTTTCTCTCTTATGTTTCCTGCATTGGCAGGCAGGTTCTTTACCACTGACACCACTGGGGAAGTCATTCATGTCATAAAATGTTTTAATTATAATCTCATTCTTGATAGATAGTTTGGTACACTTAGATTCTGTATTGAAAATAATTTCCATCCAGAATTTTGAACACATTCTTTAATGGCTTTCTAAGTGCTACTTTTGAGATTTCAAAGTCTTCTGATTCTCATAGTTTTATGTGTGTGTGAGATCTACTTATTTTGTCCAGAATCTCATAGGATTTTTTTTTCCCCAGGTATTTTAAAATATGATAATGTGCTTGTGCTTTGGTGTAAGTTTCTTTTTTAAATCCATTGTTCTGGGAATTGATAGATGGCTTCAGTATATAAACCCAAATATTTCCTTCAGTTCTAGGATATAATCTTGATTTATGTATATACATAAGTATGAATTTCTTGTTTTGATTATTTTATTTCCTGTGTTTTCTCTGTTCTCTCTTCCTGAAAATCCAATTATTCAGACATGGGAACACTTAACTTGTCCTCTAATTTTCTAAATTTTTTGGCTTGTTTTTTCGGAGTCTTTTGACTTTATAAATATTATTTATTCAAACCATCATATTTTAAATTTCCAAGTACTCTTTTGGTCCCTGTTGCTCTTTGTTTCATTAAATTCTATTCTTTGTTCCTGGTTACAGTATTATTTGTTCCTCATGGACAGACTGGGTTCCACAAAGCCATATTTATCAAAGCCAAATTCATCACATTTCACTTGAAGGATGAAAAGCTGACTGCAAGCATTCCGACAGCTGAGAGGAAGGAATAGAAAAGGGATCCATCATCCGCTGTGCACAACAAATCCATGTGGTCCTCCTGTTTTCATAGTGGTACTTGAACTGCATTTTTACCTGGTATCGTCCACTCTAGGGACTTTTTTTTGTCATCTCCAAAAAATAAAACTGCAGACTTTGCTGAGGTAGGGGAGGGAAGATACTTGGCAGCCCAGATTGGGGAAAGAGATCCAATAGCTTCATAAATGTATTTTACATCAGCTTGCTTTTTTTCATCCCATGATTCATCCCCACATTTGGAGGTAATTGATAGTGCCAGTTCCTGGCCCTTTGGGAGTTGTTGTGTGATTGTTGTCTTATTTCCCACCTGTTTTTCTCATCTGTAGATGAGAAACACTTAGGTGTTAGTTTTTTTCTTTCCTGTTCGAGTGGAGCTTTAGGAGAAAGCAAAAGTGAGTATGAAACTACTTCCTTGGAATGGAAAACTGTGATCATCCTTTGTGAGTAAATTTACCTGTAGAGAGGGATCAGAATCATTTCTACCGAGATTTACCCAGAGGTCAGGCATTCACTCTTTATGTGACTTAGTGAGTTTTTTTTCATCTTTTCTTTCCTTATATATAGTAGGGGATAATATCCCTATATGAGGCTATCTGAGAAGATCAAATGAGGTAGGGTATGCAAAGTTCTTAGCAGTGTCTCGTCCATATTAGTCACTCAGCAAACATTAACTTCTTCAAATCCTTTAGAATGAGACCACAAAACAATTTTTAAAGGACAGAGGTTAGTTCTTCTTCGCCTTTTCTAATGATAACCTTAAGAACTTATTTGCTGTTGGGGGTATCTATAATTTCCTTGGTTCTGTCTCATCACAACAAAAATTTGAAGCAATGGACCAGTGTTACAGCTCAGTTTTATTTAGCAAGTAAAGGAAAATACATCCTCGAGGAGTGAGGGCATGCTGACCCAGACCCAAAAGACGTGAAGAGAAGAGTGGCTCCCAGCCCTATTTTGGCTCCTCTTTTTATATGTTTTTTCTCCTACCCCTGGGTCTGCCCTATGTAAACTGGGCTAGCTAGGAGTGCTGTTTGTTTTGCTTGAGGTCCTCACTCCAGTCCTCAGACCTTTCTTTGTTCTATTTTCACAGGCTTTTCCCTTCTTTGTTTTTTAGCCACTGCCATTTTGAACTCCTTTTTCCTATTCTAACTACCTAACATTTCCCAAAGCTGCCAGAATTACTAGGTTTATAGTGTGCTTCCATATTCAATTCAGTGTCAGGACAACTTTTTTATTTATACCTGTTTTGTACATATTAAGATTCTCACTATTTGTAGGGCAGCAAGGCTAAGTACGGAGAAGGCAATGGCACCCCACTCCAGTACTCTTGCCTGGAAAATCCAGTGGACAGAGGAGCCTGGTAGGCTGCAGTCCATGGGGTCGCTAAGAGTTGGACACGACTGAGCAACTTCACTTTCACTTTTCACTTTCATGCATTGGAGAAGGAAATGGCAACCCACTCCAGTGTTCTTGCCTGGAGAATCCCAGGGATGGGGAGCCTGGTGGGCTGCTGTCTATGGGGTCTCACAGAGTTGGACACGACTGAAGCGACTTAGCAGCAGCAGCAGCAGCAAGGCTAAGTAAGGGCTCCCCCAGGTGGCACTAGTGGTAGAGAATCTGCCTGCCGATGCAGGAGATGAGGGTTCGATCCCTGGGTCAGGAAGATCCCCCGGAGAAGGGAATGGCTACCACTCCAGTATTCTTGCCTGGAGAATCCCATGGACAGGGGAGCCTGTCAGGCTACAGTCCATAGGGTCGCACAGAGCCAGACTCGACTGAAACAACTTAGCATGCACACATGCATGCAAGGCTAAATAAAACGCAGGCCCGACCTCAGAGACCTCATAACAGAAAGCCTGAAATGGAGAGTTTATTGTTTGGAACAGGCTTTTTCAAATTCCAAATAGGCTAATAAAGACTCTATTAGGAAAACATAGACTCCCTCCTGGGAAACAAGATGCTGTGAAGCGGCCTGTATTTACATGCTGTTGGAGAGTTGGTACATTTGTTTTGACTTTCTCTAATTAAATTGTAAAGATTTTCTTCAGGTGAAGGATTCTATTTCCTTTCCTGTTATACACATTCTGAGTAGTGGAGGGATTTTGAATATCCTTGTTTCCCATCATCATGTTAGTCGCTCAGTTATGTCTGACTCTTTCTGACCCTATGGACTGTAGCCCGCCCAGCTCCTCTGTCCATGGGATTCTCCAGGCAAGAATACTGGAGTGGGTTACCATGTTTCCTCCAGGGGTCTTCCCCACCCATGGATTGAATCCGGGTCTCGCACATTGCAGGCAGATTCTTTACCATCTGAGCCATCAAGGAAGCATGTCATAGGTCCAACAAGATGTCAAGAGCCAAGGTTCAGATCTGTTCTCTGAATTTCACACCTGCCATCATCCTGTCTGAAGCAATATCTCTGCATAGCTCTTCATTTGTGTTCTTCTAGTGCCCCTCACCTCTTTTGACCTTGATAAAAATGATGCTTTTTTCTTTTTCCCTCAGCTGGATGCCTTGGAGTTCCTCCAGTGAATACATTCATGTGACCATGACAGCAGAGAATATCTTTGTGAATCTAGAGGACTGACTGACCAGGTAAGAATCAGGTCTTCCCCACTATGCTCTGAGTACATTTTATGACGAATTTAAATTTTTGACACCAGAAATCATGTTCACACATGTTTATGCTTAAGAGTGTAAACTCATGTTTAATTGCAATGGTATAATAGGTAAGTGGCACACTCAGAGTTTTCCAAGCTGAATCTGGTAGACTGGATTATCCGGCTTGACTTCCCCTCTCCCCGTTGTGTAATAGCTGTACTGTGCATCCATGGGCCTTCCTAGGCCCCATGGTGGGTGGCATGTATGTCCCTAAACTTTGTTTGGGCTTGGCCACAGGAATATTAGTGGATGTAAAATTCCGTGGATGGAGGAGCCTCATAGGCTACAGTCCATGGGGTCTCTGAGAGTCGGACTGAGAGACTTTACTTTTTTCACTTCGTATGATATGGTTAGGATCTGGAAATCTGCTATACAGTTGGCTTAGTCTCCTGGGTTTCTGCTCTTCCCATGAGGAGGAGGTATTGCGGGAAGCTCTCCTTTTATCCCAGGCTTAGTCACTCTGGTTGACATGCAGACTTGCAGACTGACACGAAAGCAGCTCAGCTGACTTGCAGATGCATAAGTGAGAAATCGATGTTTGTTATTATAAATTTTTGAGTTTCGTGTTATTGTAAGTTCTGTGATGCACCGTTATTGAAAACATTGCAGGCTAAGGCTAATAAACCTCTAATAATATGCATCTTCAGTTGCTAGCATGGCTGATAGTGTGGATTTATCCCTCAAAAGGTCTCTGTGTTACATGCAATCAAAGTACTGTGGCTTTCCCCGACATTGTTTTTGAATGATGACCATATTGAATGCCTTTCTTATTAATGTATTCTTTCTCTACTGATCTCTAAGTTCTATGAAGTCAACAATTATATCTGATTTATTTCTTATTATACCCCAGTGACTGTCGTGATACCTAACACACAGAAAGTACTCACTTAATAATAATTAAATGAATGAGTAAATAAAAATGTAAGAAAGCTATGTATTCCGCCATCAGAAAAATGAACGTAAAAATGTACATGAAAACTGGCCTGGAATATGTAAGGGCACATAAGATTTTATGAGCGATTCCTAGGCTGAAACTTCAGAACTCATGATCAAGATAATGTAGAAGCATTTCAGACAGCAGAGGTTGAAAATCCCCTATATTTTGCTCTGGTATTTTAAGAATGGATATCTATACACATTGGCAAGACTCAGGAATTTTCCAGGGGACAGGTGATTTGGCCAGATGAGTCACTTTTCTGGTCATGCTGTGTATCCTTCTGTGTGTTATTTCATCTTTCAATCATTAAGTCAGCTAAGGGATAGAACAGGAATAAAAGGCAAAGGACTCAAAGGTCACTTTTCTAGGACCTAGAAGAAGGGATAAAATATGACTGGAAAAAGTTAACAGTATCTACCAGCGGTCAGCCATGTAGATGATGTAATGCATTATATATGGTGAGTGTGAAGCTGAGGGCCAGGAACAGAAGGGAGAAGAGTAATAGGCAGGTCATTCTTTGAGGGTATTTGTGTCTATACAGAAAATGTAAGAATGTCTTCATTCTTAATTTTCAGGGTGTGCCTCTTCGAAGCAGGCTCTTCCCAGTCACACTGGGAATGCAGAGGCAGCTCAGCAGACTGACTGGAATTTATGCTAGGACCATTTGTGAGAATTAAATCCATTTAAACTTGGACGGAGGCGATTTCATATGTGGCTGGCCCCATGGAAATGGAGAGATAATTTTAAGCGTGGTTGGGATGGGGTTGGGGGTGGGAATTCACAGGGAAGATGAGTGAGCTGCAGGCCAATGAGTGCTTTCTTTCTGAAGTCATCTCTTAATTATCCAATTTGTGGTGAGTCATTTGCTTTTTTGTTTTACGGGTCTCAGAATGAGCTGGCTGGTGGTTTGATTTTGACTTCTATGGTTGGGAGTCTTATGATTTCTCCACTTTTATAGGTCCTTCATTGTTACTCTCTGGGTGACTTGTGTGAAGTGAACAAAAGAGCTAGGGCAGTGGTAAAATAGATGCACACACTGAAACAGGAAGATACGGTCTGCTCCTCTTGGTGTGATTTTAGACAAGGTACTTGTTTTCTCCAGACAAGGCCTTTCCCGACCCTTGAGATTATAGCCCTCATTACTTACATACCTTGTTCCGGTTGAGATGATTCTTGACACCATAGGTCCGTGGGAACCCAGCCATTTGTTGAATGGCGGTGACTGAGACGTCTGTTCAAGCTCATTTATAATTTTAAACTCTTAGCAAGCCAAAAAAAAAAAAAAAAAACCTAAAACCACCTTTTCCTTTTATCTCAAAGAGTGAGAAAATTTATGGAATTGGCTGATATTCCAGCAGTCTGTAGGCTTCAGTGTTGTATTTCATTATGAACAATGGAGTAAAAGTGATATTAAAAACAGTCTTTAATACTGAACCCAAGCTCCAACTCCACAAGCTTACCTACATTTTGTTAAGTTTATAGAATATTTGTATTTATCACTGGAAAAATTCCCCAAATGTTTTACATAATAACATCTCATTTAAATTCAATGCTTGACCTTAGCAGGAGGAAAAATTACAAATTTTCCATCAGTTTTCCAGATACTAAGGAATATATTGTAGTGCTAACTAAAACAGAAAATAATCACGGAAATCTTTTAAAACTGCTTCAAGTGCATTTTTGCTTTATTGGACAGACGATTGAATACAAGTTATTCCTTCCATAACAACCCATCATAATTCTTATGCTCATAATTATCATAATGGACCATAAAAGAGCATGGTTTTCTTCTACCTGTATTGCTGATTATCAGCTCTGTTTTTCTTCCTATGTATACTTTTGTACCTAGTTTTCTATATTTAGGAAAGGTCAGATGAGCAAGTTGTTAGAATGGTATGTAAATTAAGAGTTAATAGGGTATGAACTGATTTATATTAGGAACTTTAGAATGCTTCTCATTATCTGTTAGATCTTTTCTATTTACGTTTTGATTTTCCAAAGTCATGTTCTTGGTATGTGAAGTTTGCACTGTATATGTATATGTATATATTCCAATGTATATATATGTACATACAAGTGCGTGTGCTTATGTGTGTACCTGTGTATTGGGATCCAACATGGCATATGGTCATTTTATTAACAAACAGACCTTGACCAAACCCTGATAGTACTCCATTATAACTGTGTGACCTTGGGCAAGTTTCTTGTTCTCAACCTCACTTTCCTCAATGTTTAAATGGGAATAGAGATATTTATAGCACCTAGGACAATATTGGAGACATGGCGTTGTAAAAACATTAATTCCTTTTCTGCTGTTCTTTATAAAAATAGATGGTCTAGTCTTTTCATCGTGTATCTATTATCAAAGTCAATGTTACTAAAAATATTGAACTTGTTTGCTAGTATAATTAAAAGTGGCACAGTGATTTCTTTAATTCAGTAATTTTCTGCCAGTTTGTTTGGAAAGCTTTATCCAAGAATTGTAAATACATGGTGTATATCCCACCTTTTTTCTCCCATAATTGATACTGATTCTCTTTTCCACTGAACCTCAAAGTCATTCTCAACACAGTGCCAGCTTATACAACCAATCCACCAGAACTGGCACATAGGATGAAACCTAAATCCTTGATTTAGTCACTAGATTGATGATTTCCAAAATCATAATTTTCACTGGTTAAAAAAAGCAGGTGAATTGAAAAGTAGACAGAAGAACTTCCCCTAATGTGTTAGTGGGTGGTGACTAGAGAAAACTCAGGTCCTGTTTTGGAAGAGAAATACTTAAAACAGCAGAGAGAGGATGTGAAGGTCTGAACATTTCTCATTACTCCAGGCAGCATCCTCAGGCACAATGCCAAGAAAATAAGCTTGCTCAGCCCTGACGCTGGTAGCAAGTCCATCAACTATTCTTATCAGCCCTTCGTCTGAAAGGTAGTCCTGTTTTCACATTCATCTCACACCTTAGATGTTTTTTTGTTTTATTGGGGGAAGGGGTTCTGTTATTGAAGAGATAATATTTTTCATCTTTCAATCCAATCTAGTGAGCACATATAAAAAACACCTACTGTGTGTCAATTCATTCTGTATCCTTGAGGCTATCTCAGCACTGGAGGTGCTAAAATGCAGGTGGAGATGTGTACCTGCGGACGCATCGACCATGTTGACTTTGATATTTCCGTGAGAGAGGAAGAGCAGTCATCCTTCCCAGAATTTATTATCTTGTCTTTTTACCCTGTTCCTACTATCAAACTAATTACTGCTAGAAATATTGAACTTATTTGCTTTATAATTAAAAATGGTGAAGTGATTTATTTACTTTCTGCCAGTTTATTTGTTTGCACTGCTTACAAGAATTGTAAAGTACAAGGTATATATGCCACCTTTTTTTTTTTTTGTCTCTTTTTTGAGTTGGTAGCCATCTAGATGGTTGACTTCCTAACGAGAGTGAATGGAAAAGCTCTCTTAGATGTTACAAAATGTTTGCTGACTTACACCATCTTCATGAGCACTGCCCCCTTTAAAGCGTCAGTCAGCTGCAGAACCTAAGCAGACTCTCTTGGATCTGCAGTGTGCCCCTGCAGAAATGAATTCTGTAGCTCCTTCTTTTGGACTGATCTTCAAATTTATTTGGAAAGCCTGTTATTGCCAGGGAGTGAGCTAAGCACTGAGATACAGAAGAAAACGAGATCTCTGACTGCCTGAGCAGCTCACAGACCAGGGAGGGGCCCAAGATGTAAATGAGTAATTAGCATAAAATGGAGTCACCAAGAGGCCATGGTTTCTGAATTGACACTGGATGGATGATCTGACACTCATCAGGTAGAGATAGAAATGGGATAAGGGCATTCCAGGGGAAGGGATTTCAGAAGGAGACAGCAAGTCAGTAAGCATCAAGAGCAATTTATAAAGTAACAGGGTCATGAATTATCTGTTGTGCTAGTACTTGTGGGATCAGAGGAGGGAAGATAACAGGAATGAGTCAAAATGGAATTGGAACTGAGGTTCAAGTCATGAGACGTGTTGAAGTTCAAGTCAGAGCATTTTCATTTTAACCGTAGGTAAGGAAGCTGCTCCAAAAATCACTCTGGGAACCGCATGATATTAATAGTCAGCATTTGAGCGTATCTGTATCACTTCAGCTAAATGATGTTAAGCTGGTTCTTCTATCATCCCCATTTTACAGGTTATAAAACTAAACCTTAATTTAGAAAGATTCAGTTCAGTTCAGTTGCTCAGTTTTGTCTCTTTGTGACTCCATGGACTGCAGTATTCCAGGCCTCCCTGTCCATCACCAACTCCCGGAGCTTACTCAAACTCATGTCCATCGAGTCAGTGATGCCATCCAATCATGTCATCCTCTGTTCTCCCCTTCTCCTCCTGCCTTCAAACTTTCCCAGCATCAGGGTCTTTTCCAATGAGTCAGTTCTTTGCATCAGTTGGCCAAAGTATTGGAGCTTCTGCATCAGTCCTTCAAATTAATATTCAGGGTTTATTTCCTTTAGGATTGGCTGGTTGGATCTCCTTGCTAGTTTAAGGAACTCTCAAGAGTCTTCTCCAACACTGCAGTTCAAAAGCATCAGTTCTTTGGTGCTCAGCTTTCTTTATGGTCCAACTCTCACATTCATACATGACTACTGGAAAAACCATAGCTTTGACTATATGGACCTTTGTTAGTAAAGTAATGTCTCTGCTTTTTAATATGCTGTCTAGGTTTGCCATAGTTTTCTTCCAAGGAGCAAGCATCTTAGAAAGTGAAAGTGAAAGTCGTTCAGTCATGTCCAACTCTTTGCAACCCCATGGACTATACAGTCTGTGGAATTCTCTAGGCCAGAATACTGGAGTGGGTACCCTATCCCTTCTCCAGGGGATCTTCCCAACCCAGGGATCAAACCCAGGTCTCCCGTACTGCAGGCGGATTCTTTACTAGAAGAGCCACAAAGGAAGCCCAAGAATACTGGAGTGGGTAGCCTATCCCTTCTCCAGGGGATCTTCCCCACCCAGGAATCAAACTGGGGTCTCCTGCATTGCAGGCGGATTCTTAACCAACTGAGCTATTTATTAGGTAATTGTTTTAGGTTATAAAACTAGTGAATGTCATATCCAGGATATGAAAAACTTTGTTTGTGCGCTCTGAACCTATGAAATGGGAAAAGACTAGAAACAAGATGTTTTAAATGGAAATTTTGTTCAGTCACCAAGTTGTGACTGACTCTTTACAACTCCGTGGATTGCAGCATGCCAAGCTTCTCTGTCCTTGACTATCTCCCAGAGTTTGTTCAAATTCATGGCCATTGAGTCGGTGATGCCATTCAACCATCTCATTCTCCATACACCCTTCTCCTTCTGCCTTCAGTCTTTCCCAGTATCAGGGTCATTTCCAGTGAGTCATCTCTTTGCATCAGGTGGCTGAAATATTGGTGCTTCAGCTTCAGCATCAGTCTTTCCAGTGAATATTCAGTATTGATTTCCTTTAAGATTGACGGGTTTGATCTCCTTGGAGTCCAAGGGACTCTCAAGAATCTTCTCTAGCACTAATTGCAGTATAATATTTCAAGCAGAGGATGAGACAGCTGAACACCAGTGCAGTGGTTATGTGATGAGATTAAGGCTCCGGTGTGGTATATTTCAAGGGTGGATACTCCTCTGCCATTCTAGAAAGCCTAAGGAATCATATTCACATTATTTTAAATTCACTCCTGTTTAAACTTTAAAGCCCTGTCTGACCAACTTTGACCATCTTTTTCGCTATTTGGAAATAGAACATTCAAGGATAAAAATTCATTAAAGAAAGTAAAAAATATTAGAGTTAAATTCTAATGTAGAGTACCAAAATGTTCCGAGCAATCTCAATGTCACTGAAATGATCTATGGTCTGTTAAGTACAGTAATTGTCTCAGTTTTTTTCATTCAGTGGCCACTTACTGAGAACCCACTTTATTTCAAGCCCTGTGTAAGGTTATGGGGATGTAGTTATGGGATATAATTTAGCAAGGGCCAAATGGAGAATCTTATGCCTCAGGATGTAAGCTCTCCACATTCGTGGGAAAATAATAGTAAAGCAGCAGTTCTTATTGAAGTGTGTAGGTGTGATGTTTTTGTTAAAATATTAAAAAAAAATCATTCTCATAGGACCTTCATTCACAACTCATATGTCAGGCAATGTTATTACTAGAAGAAAGGTCCCCATGATGTATTTTACACATTTATCAAAGAACAGATTGTAGCAAAAGACTCTGTTTCTGTGACAATAGCTTTGATTAACACCTATCAAAATAGAACCATCATTTGCTCACTTGAGCACTTGTTAAATAACCCAATCTGCTACTGAATTAGAAGCCAGATGCCTCCATCTCCACACGCGCTGAGAGGGCAGTTGACACGTTCCTCTCACACCCCCAGTCATTTATGGCCCTTGCCTACAGGATGTCGCAGTCCTGTTCCAGCTCAAGGTTCTAAGATTCTATACAGTTCAGTACTTTGTTTTTTCCCAAAATGGCCTGTGGTATTTCAACTGTGTTGTTCCATGAATCAAGTCAAAGATCCTGTAATGGTACCTACCAGATTGGTACCCATTAGAAGTGATACCATACTCTGGAAAGCCTTCATCACCCAGGCTAACTGCTATGTCATCTGCAAAGCAGAGTGAGCATTTGGATCAGCAGATCATGTAGATGGAAAGGACTAACATCACAGAATCTTGTATAAGGGGTGCTCAGTCTGTGACTAGCTGCACAGCTAGAACTTGATATTCATTTTTAGAAGAGCCTTCATTATTAGGATCAGCTTTATTATACTTGGCTTAGGTCTACTTGTAATTTTCATTCTGATTTTGCTCTCTGAAGTCAGAGTTAAGTTCATCACAGCCCTCTCCCATCTGCATCAGGTCTTCTTTTTCCTCAGTTAAGCAGCTAGAGTTCCTGCTGTTCTGCAAGTGACATGAGGTCCAGAGCCCCTCATTATCCTGAATACTTTCTTCTTTCTATGCTCTAATACTTCATTGTTCCTCATTAAAATGTGGTACCAGGAACTGAATTTAGCACAGCCTCCTAAAGGAAATCTGACCTGTAAAAATTATAGGGCATTGATTCCTTACTGTTCTGTTTCTGAAATCTAAACTCCCCTTTGTTTTTATCTGACAGCCACATTGACAGCTTCTCATACAGAACACACTTGCTTCAGGGCCTTTGCACTTGCTATCCCCTCTATTAGGAAAGCTCTTTCCTCTGATAAGTCATGTGGCTCTCTCCTCACTTCATTCTGTTTAGGTGTATCCACCTCAGCCACCCCAATGGAAGCAAGGTTCCCCTTTCACTCTTTTGCCCCTAACATGGCTTTATTTTTATCATATAGTTATCATAACCTGATACATAATTATTTTATGTATGAACTGTCTGTCTCCTTCACAAAATGTATGCTTTGCATCAGAGGACTGTTTTATTCTCTGCTGCATCCTTCAGTACATGCAATACAGAAAGTACTCAGTTAATATTTGTTGACTAAATGAAAATTGGGCATATGATCAACTACACTTTCTAAAACCTTGTCTCATGAAATGCTATCAGATTAAGTCTTCATTCATTTTTCACTTGGCAAGTAACTTGCTTTTCTCATTAAGAAATAGTTCATATTTATTGCATATATTTAGAGACTATAGATCAGCAAAATAAAATCTACTCAAATTCTCTAGTATCCACACATCATTTTAATATATAATTTTCTAAACTTTTCAGTCATATGTATATACATTACTAAAATCAGGTAGTTGTTTAGATATTTTAACCTGAATTATTTTTACTGTATATTTTGCCTTATCAGAAATATTTTTAAGTAAATGTGTACAATATTTTACTATGGAGGTATATAATAATTTAACACAATTTACTTAGCCAGTCATCAATTATTAGAGATGTAGATTATTTCCAATTTATTGTAAAGTTAATAGTACCACATAAACAGTATTGTAGCTATATTTATGGGACATTCATAATTACTCCTGTAACAAGAAGAACTTTTGACCTCAAAGTATAAAATATACAGTTCTGCTGTTAAGTTACTGTAAATAGAAACATTTAAAATTTCAATGCCTAGAAATTATATTTTTACAGGTAGGCAGAAGGCATTCATATTACATGTGAACCACATACCACTCATATAGTCAAAGTATAACTGACATAGTGTTTCTGAATAATGATTTAATTATACCTACCAAGCAAGGAAAACAACAATACGTTATCACTTCTTTCTTTTATCTGTCAAATGTTTAGTTTTTTTCCCTTGGCCTGAAGGAAAGATTAAAAACATTTTTAGAAAGTTTTGTTTCTTCTGTCCCTTTGAAATCATTGATATATTTTGAATCCTGAATCTGTATGCAACATAGGAGCTACTTCTCTTAATTTTGCACAATTGATGTATAAATCTGTGTCTTCATTTACAATAAATCATAAAGCTTTGAACAAGATAGACAAAAACCAAAATAATGTGAACTATTAGATGTATGGTTAAAGATTTCATTGCTTTTTATTTTGTTTTAATGAAGATTGATGGGAAGAAATGAAGCGACTTTTAGTAGAGAACTGCAAAAAAAATAAAATGAAGAGTGTGTAGAGGAATTTAAAACAAAGTGAAGTGTTAAGAAAGGCTAAATAGCTAACAATGATCTATTCCAATGAAGAGGAGTTCCAAGTATGGCTTGGTGTTCGAGCCCCTTCCTGGTATTTCTAAAACATGCCTTTGCCTGCCCAAGGAAGGACTTCTATAAGGCAAATACTGATCCGTATCTTCACTGAGGATAGAAGATGATGCTGGAAGTTCAAAGTTTTGGTAAGAAAGTACTCCTTAAGAGCACAGAAGTTTGAATACTGGGATATTCTACTAGTGAAGATTATATAATTCTTAAATTACCTTGAATTAAATTTGTTTATTGTAACAGAACCTATATATAACCATCTTGACAATGGGCAACATTGGCTAAAAATATATCCAGTATAAATAAATACAGGATTCCACAGTGGGTGAAAGAAAAGTTTCTGAAAAGTAGTGTATTTGGAAAATCCAAGGAGATAGTTGTTAACTAAATACATATTTTTATTTTTCAATACTGATGCAAAAACATACCAGTAATATTCCTGGAAAGTTATGTGTATGGAATAAAAAATATATTGCTTTCCTCTCTGCTGGGATTTAATTAAGGGATGTGTGAGTTTAACTAGATCACACAGTCATTGTTAATCAGGAGTTTATGAGACTGGAGGATTGTTGGTCTAATGAGAAGAGATAGAAAAGTAATTTATCAGGTCCTCTGGGATACAAAAGGATTGCTTTAAAGTTGTCTCAGTCTTATAGCTGCAGTTGTGACTATTTATGCACTAAGCAGAGCCTCCTCTTCCTCATCCTTATCTCTCTCCTGGGCATCATAAGGATAATTAAAAAGTGCCCATTACTTTCTAGTAGCCCTGGAAAAATCCTATGTGGGAGTCAAGTCAGGTAATATTTATTATTCCCATTTTACAGTTGAGGAACTGGAGGATGAGGTGAGATCAAGTGACTTGATCAAGGTACATAGCTAGTTAGAGCACTTCCCAAATTCTAGCTCATGGCTTTCTTTCCTACCGCATTCTACCTCTAGACAGATTCAGGGTCACCATCATCCGACTCTTTCCACATGGTTGGCTTTCTAAGGAATGAAAGTGGAGATTCAGATTCTGTGATCAAGAAATCATGGAATAAACATATTGAAAAAAAGAAAAACAAGATCAAGGGTAGGAAATTTTATAAAAATTGAAAATAGGTGGTCTGAGAACCAGATGTATTTCCATATTTGACACCTTAATTTGATCTGGACGGTATTTTGAAGTATTACTTGATAGATACTTGGTTGCAACATAGGCAGATAAGCACCTGTGGGGTAATACTGACCCTTTGCTTGTGTGCCTTGTGTTGCTTATGTGGCTATTTGATGTTGTAACTCTGAATCTGAATTTAAATTAAGGAATTCAGCAAAATTGCATTTTAGCAAGTGGATCAAGAAGATCCTTTCAGAAGAAGTATCCTTTCAGATAGGCTGGTTTTTGTGGCGGTTGGCCAGGTGATCTGAAAGTAACTGAATGGGACGGAAACCAGCTCCTGAGTAAGGAAGCTCTGGATGTGCACAGAGAGGCTGAAACCTCCTCCTGAGCCTGCACAGAGCAGTTGCTGTGCTGGAGGGAGGTCAGCATGGTGCTGGATGCTCCCACTTCCCTCAAGACATCAGAGCTGTTGTTGCAACATGGTATGTTCTCTGAAAACTGGCTCTGGGAGGAAAAACTGTCATCCTGATTATGTCACAGAAATTGGGGACTGTGCTGATGACCAAGGCCAGTAATGAACACTCAGTAACATTCAGTGATGGCCTGGATTTGATCATGTTTTCACCACAGCTTTGGTTATTCTTTGGTTACTTGAGATGAACAGTCACCTGATTCTAGGAAACATGGGGAATAAATGTATCCATTTTGGCTAAGGGAAAAAGAAAGCCTTTCTGCTATTAATCACCTGAGTTTTCTAGACTCTGTTTCAACATATTGTACAGCAGTTTCATAGATATTTTGCAAAAATAGTAATTGGATTCACTACGATCAACCAAATTTGCATTGATCTCCAGACTTTACATTGGACATTATCCTCTTCTAAGTCATGGATATGTTCTATCCCTCCTAATCACTTTTCCCTTACAGTTCTTCAAAATATTTGGCTAAGCCCAGTTAGGTCATGGGTGGAGGTTCGTGACATTGTACAGGAGACAGGCATCAAGACCATCTCCATGGAAAAGAAATGCAAAAAGCAAAATGGCTGTCTGAGGAGGCCTTACAAATAGCTGTGAAAAGAAGAGAAGCAAAAAGCAAAGGAGAAAAGGAAAGATATAAGCATCTGAGTGCAGAGTTCCAAAGAATAGCAAGGAGAGATAAGAAAGCCTCCCTCAGCGATCAACACAAAGAAATAGAGGAAAACAACAGAATGAGAAAGACTAGAGATCTCTTCAAGAAAATTAGAGATACCAAGAAAACATTTCATGCAAAGATGGGCTCGATAAAGGACAGAAATGGTATGGACCTAACAGAAGCAGAAGATATTAAGAAGAGGTGGCAAGAATACACTGCAGAACTGTACAAAAAAGATCTTCACGACCAAGATAATCACGATGGTGTGATCACTCACCTAGAGCCAGACATCCTGGAATGTGAAGTCAAGTGGGCCTTAGAAAGCATCACTACCAAAAAAGCTAGTGGAGGTGATGAAATTCCAGCTGAGCTATTCCAAATCCTGAAAGATGATGCTGTGAAAGTGCTGTACTCAATATGCCAGCAAATTTGGAAAGCTCAGCAGTGGCCACAGTACTGAAAAAGATCAGTTTTCATTCCAATCCCAAAGAAAGGCAATGCCAAAGAATGCTCAAACTACAGCCCAATTACATTCATCTCACACACTAGTGAAGTAATGCTCAAAATTCTCCAAGCCAGGCTTCAGCAATACGTGAACCGTGGATTTCCAGATGTTCAAGCTGGTTTTAGAAAAGGCAGAGGAACCAGAGACCAAATTGCCAAAACCCACTGGATCATTGAAAAAGCAAAAGAGTTCCAGAAAAACATCTATTTCTGCTTTATTGACTATGCCAAAGCCTTTGACTGTGTGGATCACAATAAACTTGCAAAATTCTTTAAGAGATGGGAATACCAGACCACCTGACCTAGCTCTTGAGAAACCTATATGCAGGTCAGGAAGCAACAATTAGAACTTGACATGGAACAACAGACTGGTTCCAAATAGGAAAAGGAGTACATCAAGGCTCTATATTGTCACCTTGCTTATTTAACTTCTATGCAGAGTACATCATGAGAAACGCTGGGCTGGAAGAAGCACAAGCTGGAATCAAGATTGCTGGGAGAAATATGAATCACCTCAGATATGCAGATGACACCACCCTTATGGCAGAAAGTGAAGAGGAACTCAAAAGCCTCTTGATGAAAGTGAAAGAGGAGAGTGAAGAAGTTGGCTTAAAGTTCAACATTCCGAAAACTAAGATCATGGCATCTGGTCCCATCACTTCATGGGAAATAGATGGGAAAACAGTGGAAACAGTGTCAGACTTTATTGTTTTGGGCTCCAAAATCACTGCAGATAGTGATTGCAGCCATGAAATTAAGATGCTTACTTGTTGGAAGGAAAGTTATGACCAACCTAGATAGCATATTGAAAAGCAGAGATATTACTTTGCCAACAAAGTCCATCTAGTCAAGGCTATGGTTTTTCTAGTGGTCATGTATGGATGTGAGAGTTGGACTGTGAAGAAAGCTGAGCTTCGAAGAATTAATGCTTTTGAACTGTGGTGTTGGAGAAGACTCTTGAGAGTCCCTTGGACTGCAAGGAGATCCAACCAGTCCATCCTAAAGGAGATCAGTCCTGGGTGTTCTTTGGAGGGACTGATGCTGAAGCTGAAACTCCAATACTTTGGCCACCTGATGCAAAGAGTTGAATTTATAGTTACCAGGCAGGAAGGGTGGCAGGGGTGGGATAGATTGGGAGTATGGGATTGGCATGTACACATTTCTATATTTAAAATAAAATGCCTTTCCATGAAAAGAAAAGGAAAAAAATGTGGTGGTTTACATACATTGACTCCCTCAGTCCTCTGAGCAATTCCATCCCTAGTTTATTACTATTTCCATGTTTTATAGGAAGCTGAAGCATAGAGAGATGAGGTGAGGTAGCCAAGGCAGTAAATGCCAAGACTGTACCGACAGTAAGTGACCAGGCTGGGGTTTGAAGTTGCACTGTCTGTCTCCTCAGCTTCTCGTCTTGGCCATTGTGCTATTATTTTTCCCTTGGGGAACAGGACAAGTCATCCACACATTTTTGCTCAGGATTTCTTCTTCCTAAAAGTCCTCCTCAGAGTCTTTGCATGCCAAGGTTAAATTCAATTATCACCTCCTTTGTAAAGCCTTAGCTAATTCCTCCTTGCTTCACTGTTCTTTTGTCTCCCCTTAGTCATGACATTTATCACTTGGTGTTATTGTCAATAGATACTCATCTGTCTCACCTGAAGTATATCCACTCCTTGAGAAAGGACATATTGTAATTTTTAAATATTTTTGTATTTGTGGTGACTGGAGAAGGCATGGTACCCAGTAAGGACTCTTATTGTATTGAACGCGTATGAATGAAGATGTTTGGAGATTCTTGTACATAAGTAAGAGTAGATTTTAAGTTTCTTTTAATCCTATATTATTTAGTGTCAATCTCTGGTCCGATAGGTAGTATTTTTATTGGATATTCACTAGATACATTATATACAGATACTTTATATCCGGGTCCATGTTCATTTTAAAGCATTGTTGGAATGAGAGACTGGATAATCTTGACTTAGATAAATTTAAGAAACTCTCTGATAGCTCAGTTAGTAAAGAATCCACTTGTAAATGGAGAACCCAGTTTGATTCCTGGGATGGGAAAATCTCCTGGAGAAGAGATAGGCTACCCACTCCAGTATTGTTGGGCTTTCCTTGTTGCTCAGCTGGTAAAGAATTCCCCTGCAAAGCGGGAGACTTGGATTCAGTTCCTGGGTTGGGAAGATCCCCTGGAAAAGGGAAAGGCTACCCACTCCAGTATTCTGGCCTAGAGAATTCCATGGACTGTATAGTCCATGGGGTCACAAAGAGTCAGACATGACTGAGCGACTTTCACTTTCACTTTGATCTTGAGCCTGTTTCTGAATCTTAATTAGCTACATTTCTCAATGAATCAGCAGTGGCCCATGGGTTATTAAATGGTAAAATAAATGGTTTGGTATAGCTCCTTTAGGAATGTGACAGAGTGTCTACATTTCTCATATTTCATTAGACAACATTATATTCCAGTAATTGCTTAATCTGAAATAATGACATTATGTGCAAATTATGTGCAACTCCATCCATTGATGTTTCTCTGAACACTTAGGCTATTAGGCTTCTTTTAATTATTTTCTCTGCACCAGAGTCCTCACTGTTTTCTCCGCTACTGCTCTGGGTATTCATGACTGAACAAATCAATTATTAAAATGGAAGCATGCTCCTTTTGTGCATTGCCTGGATGTCTTAACAATCTCATTATTTGATGAGTGACTTGTAGAAATATTTAGCTCATCCTGTTTGACAGATGTCACATGCTCAACATGAATAATGGAAGTACTCTCTGGTACTGAGAGGACTGTGTTCTCAATGGTTTTACTCTGATTGTAGTACTGCCAGGGGTGAAAAGGTTCTGTTTTAATCAAAGCTGTGTTTTGGCTCAAAAGTGTTATTTGACCTTGATAACCAGTTCCACAGAATACGTTTACAAGGTTAAAAAAAAAAAGAAAAAGAAAGATTCACATCAGGTCAAGGTTAATTGTAGTTGATATTTGCCTAACAATTCGTCTCGTATCATTCTTCTAGCTTATGATACAATACATGAACCATTTGGTGGAGGAAAGGTCAATGCTGTATTCAGTTTCCTACTGCAGGTGAGCTTCCAACTGGGGACTTAATTTAAAGAGGATTTTAATAAAGAGAGGTACTTTATAAACTTCTAAGTCAACATAGCACATTGAAGGAATTACTCCTGCCTGTGGCATTCACTTATGTTCTAAAAAGAAAACTTCAGACATGGGCTCAATGACCATGTCGAGAGGCTTGGGCTTTCTATGAATTCTTGACTTCTGAATTGTGTCTTTATAATCTGCATTTCCAAAAGCCTCTCAAGCATGGGCATCTCTCAGGGTTCTCACGATACTCTGCAGCAAGAACAATCATTGTGTGCTTCATACCTTGTTTGAATGGCCTTTTTCTTGTACACCCTACTGGAAGGACTTTGGGGACAGATATTGTATCCTGCTAACACTGTATTTGTAGCACCTAGCACAGTCCCTGGCCATTGTAGTCATTAGAAAGGGGCTACTGAATTGCTTTGTTATTGATTACTAATACTCCCCTTAGTTGCTTAGTCGTGTCTGTCTCTTTGCAACTCCTTGGACTGTAGACTGCCAGGCTCCTCTGTCCATGGAGATTCTTAAGGCAAGAATACTGGAGTGGGTTGCCATGCCCTTTCCAAGGGATCTTTCTAACCAAGGGATTAAACCCAGGTCTCCCGCATTGCAGGTGGACTCTTTGGGAAGCCCATTGGTGAATAATAATGAAGCAGATCTTATTGACTCATTCATTTCCACAAAATACAAGAATTCCAGCTCATTTCGAATTCAAACCCATTGTTTCCTGGGATGATTTGGAGGTATTGCATTTAAACTCCTAATCATCTTATTTTTCTTCTCCATATCTCACCATGACTCAGCTGATGTCCAAGTCAACAGCATGTTTTCAATTCCCTGCAAAGTCACAAACCTTCTAAGTAGTAATGTAGGGCTGTGTTTCTGAGGCTATTCACAGTGCTTAAGACTTGCCACATCTCTTTGGAAGTAGAAAGAGCATCTCTTTGCTCCACTTTGCCATCCTGCAATTGAAGATAAACCAAAACATCTCACATCTTTCACAAAGTATCATCACATCTCACAAAATTCCCCCAAACAACAGCTCTTCATCCACCTGAAGTTCTTATCCCTATCCTTGTTGGATATGTGTTCATGGTGCTGGGCTGGATCCTAATGTCTGGTTCCAATCCTAGGTTCTGTTTTCTGTTACTGTTCTGACCTCATCCCATGCATCAGCTTAAATATGTCTCTTTTTCTTCAGCCTAAACTAAAATTTTATTTCCTTCTTTGCAACTTTCATTCACACTGTCATTTGTTTACCAGGTAGCTATTAGATGAATATTATCTACCAAGAACTATAATGAATTCTGGGCATAAATTGAAGAACAAAATAAATGAAATTTATATCTCCATGGAGTTTGTAGTGCCATTCAGTTGGATGCCCAGATATGTGTTAATCCCACTTAAGATCTAATTTGGATCCAGATGCTAGGTTCTGAAGCATGACACATGTTCCTGTCTTTCTTGCTAGACCTTAGCACCCAGAAAACCTCTTCCCTATGTTTTGCTTAATTAGGACAAGGCATAGATTATGCAATTTGAGGATTTGTGAACACATTAGGAAGAGACAGAGTGAGAAAGAATGAAGCTTAGTAGAAGGACCTTATTTTAGGCAAAGGAGATAAGAAAAAAAGAATGTGTAGGGAGATAAGAAAGACACTATTTGATTTTCTGATTAGCAATAATGGTCTCCTGAAAATACCCAAACAATATGGGAAATAGAGGTAGTCTCAAACCAGCACCAAGGAGACAGTGAGGGAGTAGTATTTGGGGGGAAAAAAATAACTGAAAGGACTGGACTTCAGCGATCAACTCCAAGGTAAAATCAGTCTCTGTGGAATGACTGGTTAAATCTGTCCAAGATCTTACATAGCTGGATGAGCTGTCTGAGGAAGAAGATAAACCTAATAGAATGAATTTAATTTTCTGCAAGCAAAGCCTAAATTCCTGAAATATTTTGTTTAAAAAAAGCCCAGTACTTGAAAGCAAGGTGACCTTTTTGCCAACTGCCCCAGTCAGCTATGGAGAGACGCCATTTTTGAAGAGTGATTCATCAGAGAGAAAGGTGATAAATAGCTACAAACAATGAATGGGAAAGATGCTCACACGAGAGCTGGCAGTGTTCCCCAGGAACTGAAGTAGGCGATCCAAGAGGAGGAACTTCTTTTAAAATGTCCTGTTATAACTGCTAACATTTTCCTCTCTTGAAAGCCTGTTGCTCATATGGGAAGATGGAAAGATCAATCAACTAAAATGCAGGAGACAAACCTGAATGACACCAAGGGTTGAATATTTCCTACAGTTGACTCTTGGAAGCTGCTCAGCTCACTGAACACTCTAAGAAGTAGGCCATGGCCCAAGGCTGTGAGCCATCAGTCAAACTTCCTAATGGCCATGTCACTGAAGGGAAGCATTATGTGGAAGTCAGTGCCAAGAATATTCTTTATGCAAATAAAATATATAATCAAGGATAGGTACTTATCGGAAAGATCTCGGGATAATATTCGCCCCAGATAAATTTTTGTTGGTGCTGTTAACATACTTTAAAACAGTGTTTTGGTCTAACATCAATCTTTAAGTTTTTCATTTTTGAAGAAGAAAAACATTATAGAGTAGAGTGCCTTAACAGATCAGGTACTAGAGAAAATATAACACAAATAAATCTTGGGACCCCACATGACTCAATGCATATAATTACAGTAAAGCAACAAATCTCAACTACCTAATGGTAATAGAAGCTTTTCACTGACTTAGCTAAACATATTAAGATGCCAACAAAGCAGTTTTATTCTTTCTCCCATTGTTCTTTCGTATTTCTTCTATGGGCTGTTATCTTTATTTCCCTGTCCAGGAATGAAAACTTAGACACATTCCAGAGCTTTTCATCCTCTTTAGTTCTAAGAACGACCTTGTTTCAGTAAATAAAGTATTAGTCATCCATATATTAATCAAAACTCTCATCTAGTAACACACATAGAGGTGCTCACCTCCCACCAGCTTGTACTGCTTCAGGTCTAGAAACCTTACTGTGGAGGAGACATGCAGTTGGCTTCCTCATCTGTGTTTATATCCTTGCCTTCTCAGTAGCTGGGTTCAGGGAGAGAGGAGAGGAGGAGAGAAGCATCACAGCCTTTTGTGGCTGGATGGTCACCATCTGTCATTAGCTTTTCTGCATTCCTGGGAGATTAGAATTGACTCCTTCTTTCAGCACCTATACTGTGCTTCTCAGAGAATCTTCCTGTGGTGTAATAAAAAATAAATATATGGGTGTCCCAGGTGGCTCAGATGATAAAGACTCTGCCTGCAATGCAGAAGATTCAGGTTTAACCCCTGGATTGGGAAGATCCCCTGGAGGAGGAAATGGAAAACCACTTCAGTATTCTTACGTGGGAAAATCCCATGGACAGAAGAATCTGGCAGGCTACAGTCCATGGGGTCGCAAAGAGTCAGATATGACATAGTAAATAAATCACGTCTTCCCAGTTTCTGACACACAGCTCCTGAAACCCTTATAATCTCTGACATAATGAGTGTCCTGTGTATGCTAATATGATGATATGTTGAGGACCCATAGATAGCTTTAGATTGGGACTGGTTGTCAGACAGTCCAAACTGTAATTAGAGACTTGGAATTTTTAGTTCTGAGATTGAGTTCAGGCACCATTGGTCAATGAGTCAGTCAGTCATGTTTACTCATGACACCTTTGTACAGCTGCCTGAGCAACAGAGTTCAGAGAACTTACAGGTTCATGAGAACAGTCTCTTCCATTGGACTCTTTCTGAGTTGTGTTCTTTATAATGAAAAGGTTTTAGTAAGTAAAGTGCTTTCCTGAGTACTGTGTCATTCTAGTGAATGATTAAACCTGAGGAGGGTTGTAGGAACCTTTGAGTTTGTAGTCGGCTGGGCATGTATGTGGGCAGCACACCTCATTTATGTTGACATCTGAAGTGGGAGCAGTTTTTTGGGGACTGAGACTTTAAAAGTGTGGAGTCTGACACACTTGCTTGTGCAGTCTTGCTCAGTCCAGGACAGGGCCGTACGTGGAATGAGATGAAGATAGGCTGTGGGCAAGTACTGGCCTACTCTTCCCTCTTGTGCTCTCTGTTCTGGGATAGAGCTTCCGGGACCCAAGAATTCTAATTATAACCTGGCCATCCTGGTTTATACTTGTCAAATTGGGAAAGTATGATATGTTTTATTTATTTGTTTTTTGGCTTGATTTATACTCCAGTGGGGCTTCCCAGGTGGTACTGGTGGTAAAGAAGCCGCCTTCCAATGTAGGAGATGTAAGACATGCAGTTCTATGCCTGGGTCAGGAAGATCCCCTGGAAAAGGGCATGAAAACTGACTCCAGTATTCTTGTGTAGAGAATCTCATGGACAGAGGAGCCTGGAGGGCTATGGTCCATAGCGTCACAAAGAGTTGGACAGGACTGAAGTGACTTTGCACACATATTCCAATACTTTGGCCACCTGATGTGAAGAGCCAACTCAATGGAAAAGACCCTGATGCTGGGAAAGATTGAGAGCATGAGAAAAGGGGGGCAACAGAGGATGAGAAAGTTGGATGGCGTCATGGACTCAATGGACTTGAGTTTGAGCAAACTATGGGAGTTAGTAAAGGACAGGGAAGCCTGGCATGCTATAGTTCATGGTGTCGCAAAGAGTCGGACATGACTTAGTGACTGAACAACAATAACAAATACATTTTAAATTGAGACCATGGGCTTTCCATGTGACTATCACCCTAGGGGCACACAAGTTTGGGATGAGCCTGGCAGTGAATTCTGTTTTCTTAGTTTGGCCTTAAAAGATCTTCTGTGAAAGAGCCTTACAGAAACTAGACACCAATTTCACAAAGCTATTTTCCCTTGTTCCTTTTTTAATATAAATAGATTATAGCAGGCATCACTTTATAGCCTTTTATTCTGTAGCACCTTATTTAATAATATCACCTCATATGGCATATGATATATTTATTTATTATGTTTATTTTTTATTGCTTGTTTTCCTATCCCCTGTTCACTGTCCCATATTATCCCTATTTCCATTAGAATCTGACTTCTGTGAGGATGTCCCAAGAATCAGAACAGCGCTTGGAGCATAGTAGGCACAAAGCAAATATTTATGGAATAAAGGAATATGTATACACATATATATGAACAGAAATAAAGTAAAATGAATATTAGGTACTTACTCTTTAACTGATAAGATTTGGTGATTTTCATTTATCAACTGTAATTTTACATATTTTATAATTTTCTATAGTAAATCCATCTAGTGTAATAATAAAGTAATAGGGTGAGTATGTTAAATTACAATGAATCTTCCTTATCTTTAAACACTTACATTTCTTGAGTAATGAATATTGTTATGTACATGTAGTAGCAGATGATAAAATGAACCTGTGATTCTAACAGCTTCAGTTGTGAATGGCTGGGTGTTTCTCACAGTTCTCCCCAGGGCCTTTGTAGCTGATGCCATCATGAGTGTTTCCCACATGAGACAGGTATTTGTGTCCTACTCACTACCTCCCTTTTACTTTTGTGTTTGTACCTCAGTTGCAGCTACTCTGGCTGGTTTTTCCTTGTATGCCAGCCACGAGCACATATACTACAGAACACACCTGTTTTGTGCTCAGAACATAGGCAGAGGTAATAATCAAACCAAACCAAATCAAATTTCTTGTCAAATACTTAATCTGTGCTCAGTTCACACTATGAAAAGATGGTTCTCTTTTCAGAGTATACAAGCCAATTGAGGTGTCAGTTTTTTAAAAGTTGTCTTAAAATAAAAGGGTGATAGAGTGGACAATTGCATATAATATACTTAAAAAAAACCGTGTCTTTGGTGATATGAAAGCACCTAAATGAATATATTACTCTCAGTTAAAAAGCTGTCATTCTTTGTGTGCATTGGGGGTGGGCAAAGTCATGATCTTGTTTATTTTTGAATGTCAAGTACTGGGCTTTTTTGAAACACCCTAATTTTTGGTGCTGTTTGAAATAAACAAGCATGGATCCAAGTCCAGGCCATCTGTCCGAGATGGTCACCTGTTTTTTGACCATCATAAGCTAGTAGGTATTTATGGTCAGCAGAACAATTATTTTACTTTATGGTGTTATATGAAGCTTCTCTGGTAGCTCAGATGGTGAAGAATCTGCTTTCAATGCAGGAAATCTGGGTTCAATTCTTGGGTCGGGAAGATCTCCTGGAGAAGGGAATGATAACCCTCTCCAGTATTCTTGCCTGGAGAATCCTATGGACAGAGGAGTTTGGAAGGCTACAGTCCCTGGGGTTGCAGAGTCGGACACAACTGAGTGACTGACAACAACAATTATATAGAGAGGTGAAACCAAATTTACATTGTTTTTTTCTTAGAAACATATTGCAGACACACCATTATTATTTAAACTCTTCTGCATTTTTCAATCCATTGCTGTTTCAAGAAACAAACATATGTTTTCATATGCTTTCTAGGATATTTCCTAGTAAGCAGGTGAAAATTTTTGTTTCAGAAATCTCAGTTCCAGTCTTAATGGAAACATGTAATTCAAACTGAATTGAAAACCTAAGCTCTAGCATTTCACTCATGTGAGGATATTATTCAACCTCATGTCATTGTAGAAAAGTTATGAGGTTAAAAAGTTTGTAAGCCTAGCCTACAAATCACCTCCTTTATGGAACTGACTGTTGTACATGTAGGTCTTTCCTCATGTGAAAGAAGCATGTCTTTTTAAAAAAAAAAAAAAAAAACTCTCTAACGTGACCAGATCTTTAGTAGATGCTCCATGTAGAGTAAAAAGAAAACAGGTCAATTTCCATTCTCCAAGAGCTTATGTGCAGAGTCACTAAACACACACATACAAATACATATATTTTTCTATTACAGAGTGGATGAGAGTTATGAAAAGACTGGCAGGTGGCATAATTAAAGTATTGACCCCTCTAAGGAGGAGTCTTGGGGCGGCTGGAGGAGGTGGGCCTGGTGGAGCCACATTTGAGGCTGATGGAACCACATTCAAGGCTGAGGCCCTGAGTTCTTGAGGCCTACACTGCTTGGCTGGTTTGAAATTTTGAGAGAAGTTCAGTGTGGCTGCTCCATCCAAGAGAGTAGTTTGGATTTTGTGGGGTGGATCTTTTCAGAACATTCCAGGAGTAAATCTGTCAAATGCTGTGTGGAGAAACACTGGGGTAGAGAATTGAGCTGTGTTTTCCTTGGGCGTGTGCTGATTGCATTGCTATAACTGCATGTCAACTGTTTTGTCATGGTTCATATAGCAGGAATAGGGGTGGCTGGAGGCTTATTCAGATCTTTGCAAATGTGTTCTGTGATTCAGTCACACTGATGAATGTTTTTTCAGTGCCTGTTATGTGCTTGGTACTGCTTAAGCCCTAATAATGATATTAATATTAACAATAACAATGATGGCTAACAATTATACAGTTTTACTGTGTACTATAATAAGTCATTGATATTTGTGTAGTTTTACTAGGTGCTAGAAATAGTTCTTAGTATTACATTTTATTTTTTCTATATTCTCTTTCTCTCTCTTTTTTTTTTCCTGCTGCACATGTTGTGGGATATTAGTTCCCCAACCAGGCACTGAGTCAGGACCCATGGCTGTGACAGCGCTGAGTCCCAAGCATTGGACCGCCATGGAATTCATAAAATTACATGTATTAACTCTTTTGATCTTATATCAAGCTTATGAGGCAAGTACTCTTTTTATCCCCTTTTATAGATGAAGAAAATGAGACAGAGAGTTTAAGTAATTTTCCCAAGTTCACACAACCTTAGAAAGCAGCAGAGCTGAATCTGAACTCACGTGTTCTCTTTCCTGTGGCCAGGCTTTTATCTGCTATGCTGTGTTGCACTGCGATTTATATTTCCAGCACTAGAGAGTGGAAGACACCAACAAAACTGACTACACATAAAGAAGAGTAAAGTGCCATTAATTCTGATTTTGGAAAGGTGAAGGGTTGGCAGGAGGCTTGGGGTGATAGGAGAGGAATCTGATAATGTTGTTCAGTCGTTGTCATGTCCGAGTCTTTGCAACCTCATAGCCTGCAGCACACCAGGCTTCCCTGTCCTTCACTGTGTCTCAGTATTTGCTCAAACTCATGTCTGTTGGGTCAGTGATGCCATCCAACCATCTCATCCTCTGTCGCCCCCTTCTCCTCCTGCCCTCAATTGATAATACTTGTTCTATATAAATTACAGTTAGCTCCCAATTAAAGGGAATTTAAGAAGTGGGCTCAACTGTGGACTAGGACGTGTTCTAAATCAAGGTCAGACCTTGTGGTCAGGGTCAGACAGCCCTACTGTGCTACATGGACACTGAGGACAGAGTTCATGCCTACCACAAGGTGTACACAGAGTAAGGGGTGTTGGATAATTGGCAGGAGCCAAGACTTCCCCTTCCGTGATAGGTAGTTGGGTAACAACCTTGGCACTTAGTCCTGCATGCTGATTGCTGCTGATGACCAGTGATGAGCAAATATATGCCAGCATCTGTGCTGAGGCCTGGTATCAATTATTAACAATATCTTCAGCATCCGCTATAATGATCCCCACAACCAGCTTCCACATAGCAGTTTATACAGTATTGAAACAAGTTTCCCATATATTATATCATTTTAATGCCTAAAAATGGATTTATTTTGCCCTCATTTTTGTAAAAACTAATTTGCTTTTGCCAGAAATAATGTATGTTTACAGTTTAAAAAATGGTACTATTAAGTTTATAATGAAAAATAAGTGTCTTCACTCTCTCCTTCCAATTTCCACCTCTATAGAAGTAATTAGTTTTAACTTATTTTTAGCTGTTGCTTTTGGCACATAGCCTCATATATCTAAGTAATCTGCTTACATTGCTATTTCTTGATTTTTCCATTTTAAATATTACCCACTGACTTCTTATAGCAGAAGATGAGCATTTAACTTTTTAACCCACTCCTTCCTCCCTTCTTCCACATTCTCACGTGTACACTTCCATCCTCCCTAGACTGCCAATTCAGTTAAATGATACCTTTTGGCTATATCAATATTTTTATTTTATTACTATGAAATTTAAATAGAATTCACAAAATTTTAATTTATTATACCATGCATATTGTTATGTATCACTTCTTTTCTTGTACAATTCTGCTTGCAGGAATTTTTACTTTTTATTTAATTTTCTCTGAATCTATCACTCATTAATTTCTGAACTTTTGAACAAACTTGAAAATTGTTGTTAATACATTCATACTTATTGAGCAGTAAATCTTTTTTTATATTCTGGAGGGACTCATTCCTGCAACCTCTTAGCCTCTTTTTAGACTATCCATTGGCTGATATTGTAGACTTACTGCATCTGGGATCCTACTGTTCTCTCCTAAGAACTCCCTCTCTTCCAAGTTGGCTCCTTGGGTTTTTAAATCTTACTTTCTGATTTATACTTCTGTTAAGGGCCTCCCTGTTGGCTCAGATGGTAAAGAATCTGCCTGCAATGCAGGAGACCCAGGTTTGATCCCTGGGTTAGGAAGCTCTCCTGGAGAAGGAAATGGCTACCCACTCTAGTATTCTTGCCTGGAATATTCCATGGACAGAGGAGCCTGACAGGCTACAGTCCAGGGAGTCACAAAGAGTCAGACATGTCTGAGCAACTTTCACTTTGTAACTTTTTTTGTGGCAGCACATTCTTCAGTAGCTTCCCAAGAAGGACTGCAGGAAATATTTTTGAAGTATTGTTTATTAGTCAAGGTAAGCTATTATGGTTTCTCCACTTCAGGACTGTTGACACAGTGAGACCAGATCCTTCTTTGTTGAGGGAAGCTGTCCTGTGTGTTGTAGAATGCTGAGTATCATCCCTGGGCTCTACAAATTGGATGTCAGTATTGTTTCAGCTGTGGTAAACAAAAGTATTTCAAGACATTGCTAAATGTCCCCTCAGAAGCAATGTCAACTCTAGCTGAGAACCACCAGGCTTTGTAAGCTTTTTAACACCCACATCTCAGCTGCTTATCCAAAGGAATATGTTTTTCTTGCTCATGGTACGTGTGCGGTGGAGGGTGGACACGGCACTCTGTTCCTCATATTTACTTATACAGTTGTTCCAGAACCCAAGGTGACAGACATGCTCCCATCTCTTATTGGTATAATAGGTCTATTCTAAAATCAGTGTTGCTGAAGTGTTGGAGAATGGGGGTGGTTTTCACTATCAGTTCAGAATTGAAAGACTTCTCTTCTCATAGTTTATCGGCCAGAATTAGTTACAAGTGCATTTTTAATTTCAAGGAAAAAACATAAAAATAGCACCTATCACATCTTAAAATTCTGAGAATGTCTTCATTTTACCCTTACCTAATTAATACTTTGATTTGGTTTATAATTCTCCACAAGAAAGCAATTTTGTATAAATATCGTGAAGAAATACCATCAGAAAGTTGCAGAAGTAGAAAGTAGTAGAAACTGAGAATGAACCAGTTGCCTGATTTCAAATCAGAGGCGATGCTTTGTGTTCATGGCACCCATCTTATCCTCCTGGGCACACAAATGAACTACATTTGCCAGCTTCCTTCCATTAGATTTGTCTCTGTGGCAGTTTTGGCCAGTGGAATAAAGCAGAAGTGATTTATGCCTGGACTGTAAAAATGCTCTGTGGGCAATTCTCTGTTTTCACTTTCTTTACTCATGGTGAACCCTGAAGCCATGAGCTGAATGGTGGCATCATAAAATGGGAAGAGCTTGATTCTCCAAACGATGTTACAAAGAAGAATCTGCTCCAACCTCACCGGATAGAGAATGAGTAAATGATTAACTTTTACAGTGTAAGCCACTGAGGTGTTGAAGTTAATTGTTCTACCAGCTACTGTTATTTCCCCTAATAGAGAAATGGATCCCAGAAGTAGGATACTGCCATAACAAAAATTTGAAGTAAATATGGTAGCAAGCTGTTTTTTGGAATTGTTCATGTAATAAGTTGGAAGAAGACAATATACCTCCTATGCCAGCAGTTGTAGGAAAAGTGATTGAAAAGAACTTCTGTATTAGTGTATAAGTTACTGGAGATGAGAATTTGCAGTTTGCCAGCAGGAATGAAAGGAGATAAGAGACCAGACATGAAATCTTGGGGGATTAGAAAAACCAAGTGCTTCTCTACCACACAGAGCCAAATACATGAGTTAGAGAAACATTTTGAGCAGTTAAATTACATGAAGATCCATTTGAGGCAAATAATAGATTGAAGATGTGTTTTAGCCTGGTAGCCTCAAGGCAGAAGCCATTCTATTAAGGGAGAAGCAGGGAGTGACAAGTCAAGAGACTTGAGAGCTAGGTCTAGAAAAGAGCTTTTGGATTAAAACTCTCAACAAATTAGGCATAGAAGGAAGTAACTCAACATAATAAAGGTCATGTCCACAGCTAACATCATACTGAACTATGAAAAGCTAACATCATACTGAAATATGAAATGCTTTTCCTCTCAGATCAGGAATAAAAGAAGGATGCCCACTCATCACTCCTATTCAATATAGTACTGGAAGTCTTAGTCACAGCAGTTGAGCAAGAAAAAGAAAAGGCATCTAAATTGGAAAAGAAGAAATAAAATTGTCTCTATTCGCAGATTACATACATAGAAAACTGTGAAGACTGCATACTCACACAAAATCATTAGAATTAATGAACAAATTCAGTAAAGTTACAGGGTGCATTAACATATAAAAATCAGTTGCATTTCTGTAACACTAATACCAGACCACCTGACCTGCCTCTTGAGGAACCTGTATGCAGGTCAGGAAGCAACAGTTAGAACTGAACATGGAACAACAGACTGGTTCCAAATAGGAAAAGGAGTACGTCAAGGCTGTATATTGTCACCCTGCTTATTTAACTGCTATGCAGAGTACATCATGAGAAACGCAGGGCTGGAAGAAGCACAAGCTGGAATCAAGATTGCTGGGAGAAATATGAATCACCTCAGATATGCAGATGACACCACCCTTATGGCAGAAAGTGAAGAGGAACTCAAAAGCCTCTCGATGAAAGTGAAAGAGGAGAGTGAAAAAGTTGGCTTAAAGCTCAACATTCAGAAAACAAAGATCATGGCATCTGGTCCCATCATTTCCTGGGAAATAGATGGGGAAACAGTGGAAACAGTGTCAGACTTTATTTTTCGGGGCTCCAAAATCACTGCAGATGGTGACTGCAGCCATGAAAGTAAAAGACGCTTACTCCTTGGAAGGAAAGTTATGACCAACCTAGATAGCAATATTCAAAAGCAGAGACATTACTTTGCCAACAAAGGTCCATCTAGTCAAGGCTATGGTTTTTCCAGTGGTCACGTGTGGATGTGAGAGTTGGACTGTGAAGAAAGCTGAGCACCGAAGAATTGATGCTTTTGAACTGTGGTG
>NW_011495025.1:11283596-11296608 GCF_000754665.1 Bison bison bison | reverse complement strand
ATGTGAAGAGTTGACTCATTGGAAAAGACCCTGATGCTGGGAGGGATTGGAGGCAGGAGGAGAAGGGGACAACAGAGGATGAGATGGCTGGATGGCATCACTGACTCGGTGGACATGAGTTTGGGTGAACTCCGGGAGTTGGTGATGGACAGGGAAGTCTGGCATGCTACGATTCATAGGGTTGCAAAGAGTTGGACACGAGTGAGCCACTGAACTGAACTGAATAGCAAATTATTCAAAAAAGAAAGCATCAGAATAGTATCACAAAAATAAAATACCTAGATATAATTTTAACCAAGGAGGTGAAAGATATGTACATTGGAAACCATAAAACACTGATGAAAGAAACTGAAAAGACATGAATAAATATCTCTGTACATGAATTGAAAGAATTACACTAATAGGTCCATGGAAATCCCTGCTGTTGCTGTTGTTTAGTGCTCAGGCATGTCTGATCTTTTGTGACCCCATGGTCTGTCCATGGAATTCTCTAGGGAAGAATACTGGAGTGGGCTGCTTATTTGATAACAATCCCTATCAAAATTCAAGTGGCATTTTTTAGAGAAATAGAAAAAACAATCCTAAAATTCATGATATTTATATGATACTCACAAAAGGCAACAAATAGCCAAAGCAATCTTGAGCACAAAGAACAAAGTTGAAGTCCACATACCACCTGATTTCAAAATATCCTGTAAAGCTATAGTAGTAGATGCATCATACTACTGATATTAAAACAGAAACATAGATCAGTGTTATGGAATAGAGAGCCCAGAAGTAAGTTCACACATTTATGGTCAATTGATCTTTAATAAAGGTGCCAAGAATACACAATGGGAAAGGATGATATCTTCCATAAATGTTGTTGGAAAACTTATTTTCCACACACATAAGAATAAACTTGGATGGATACTAATTTCACTCTGTATACAGAAATGAACTCCAAATAAATTGAAGACCTAAATGTAAGACCTGAAATCATGGAATGGTTAGAAGAAAAAGCTCTTGACATTGGTCTGGGCAATGATTTTTTTTTAATGAACCCTCAAAGTGTAGGCAATAAAAGAAAAAATAGACAAAAAGAATTGTATCAAACTAAAAAGTTTCTACACAGCAAAGAAAATAGTCCACAGAGTGAAACCACAGCCTATAGAATGAAAAAAATATTTGCAAACCATCCATGTGATAGGGGGGTAATATCCAAAATATATAAGGAATGCAAGTAACTCAATAGCAAGAAAACAAGTAACAATTATAAAATAGGCAAAGGATCTGAATAGATATTTCTCAAAAGATATACAGATGACCAATAGATATATGCAAAGATGCTTAACATCACTCACTGATCACCAGGGAAATGCAAGTGAAAACCACAGAGATATCACTTATACCTGTTAGAATGGCTTGTCATCAAAAAGAAAAAACGATAGTGTTAGCAAGGATGTGGATATATGGATATGCCTCGTGTACATATGGAATGCCTCATTCACTATCATGATGTGTCACACCTTCTGTTTTATAGCTTACAAAATGGGGCATTGGTTCATATCTTTGGAATTCACTGGCTTTGCAAATATCTAACCCCCCAAGAAACAAACACCCAGATCCCCAGACTGGAGGTCTGTCCAGTCCAATGAGAAATATTCTTGGAACTTTTGACCAGTTTATGATTCTGCCATATCCAGAGTATAAGGGTCTTGGGATTGAAAGAGTAGAAAGAAAATGACCTGTTTTCATTATTATCACAAATGATCTACTTGTAAAATTGTGCTTCCACCCCTACAGTGGTTGGATCTGCTGCTTATGAGGTCTTAGTTCCTAAAGGAGAAAGTATCTAGCAGGTACCCACTAAAGGTTACATTGACTGGAAGTTACGGATATCAGCTAGTCATTTGGATTCTTCACACCAATGAAATGACAGCTGAGAAAGAAAATTTCTGTATTATCTGGGGGGATCAATCCTGATCATCAAGGACACATAAGTTTCTGCTATATAGCAGGTCAGGAGGAGATTTCTGGACCCCAGGGAATTTTATGGGACCCTCTCCCATAAGGGACCCTCTCCCATAAGGGACCCAACCTCAATTTTTCCTTGATGATCAGTATCAGTCACCCCAGATAATATAGTAATTCCCTTCCTTAACTGTCATTTCACTGGTATGAAGAACACAGATGACTAGCTGTTATCCTTTTATGAGGCCCTCTCTTAGTCCTTACTTCCCTGCTGCCTCAGTTGGTAAAGAATCCATCTGCAATGCAGTAGACCACCTGCCAAGCAAGAGACGAGGGTTTGATCTCTGGGTCGGGAAGATCTGCTGTAGAAGGAAATGGCAATCCACACCAGCATTCTTGCCTGGAGAATCCCACGGACAGAGGAGCCTGGCGGGCTACAGTCCATGAGGTGGCAAAAGAATCAGACATGGCTTAGCAACTAAAGCACCACACCACCTTTCTTAGTCCTTCAGTGTCTACGGATCCGAGTTAATGGAAGACTAAGCAGCTCAGCACAATCAAGACCATTGATGATCCATTCCCTTAGGAATGGAGATTTGGGTTATTCTATAAAATAAGGAACCAACACCAGCTGAGATTTGACTGAGTCCATAGAGGGCAGGGGGCCACCAGTTACAGAATTGAGAGCCATAATAGCTTTGCATTTTCTTTGTTGAATGTTATATATATCTGTATTTACCAATTTCTTTTTTTCTCCCTTCTTATTGTACTAAGGGCGTTGGTGGTAGTTACTTTATAATGCAGTCTAAAGAAGGGAATTGTAACTGATCTATAAAAATAGTGAATATCACACAGAGACAGATAGTTATGAGTTTGGATTTCCTGGTTTGGGGAGAGGAACGTGTCATTATTCATGTGAGTGATAACTGGATCATGTACAGCAGAACAAAACATTGTTGTCTTACTGTTCTGAAGTTTATGTATATATACATATACATACACACACACACATATATATATATATACATATATAGTTATATTGGAGAAGGAAATGGCAACCCACTCCAATATTCTTGCCTAGAGAATCCTTTGGACAGAGGAGCCTGGTGGGCTGCTGTCTATGGGGTCGCACAGAGTCGGACATGACTGAAGCGACTTAGCGTGCATGCATGCATAGTTATATTGGAGAAGGAAATGGCAGCCCACTCTAGTATTTTTGCCTGGAGAATTCCATAGACAGAGGAGCCTGGCAGGCTACAGTCCATGGGGGTCACAGAGTTGAACATGACTAAGTGATTAAAACAGACACACACACACCCAAGGTTATATATGGATGCTGAGTATTCCAAGGGGCAGACAATGCCATATGTTTTCGGATCTCTACACCATCCCTACTCATTGAGGACCTCGCCTAGATGCAGGATCTAATTTACAGAATAGATCTGGAAGGTGAGAGGGATGTATAAACCACTCTCCTCTGGCAGCAGCTGCTAGCAGGCAGATGGCCAGACAGCAGACATGAAATTTGCAATAGCTTCCTGTGAACTCCTGCATAACACTAGCTTCTGTGCTATGGGCAGTAGAGTCCATTGGTATCAACTTCCCTGCTTCCCTGCCCTTGCTGAGCACCAAAAATCAAATATGACTTTATAGTCCCACTTCACAGTATGACACATAAAATATACTCAAAATATATATTTAAATTGAATTTAGGAAAATGGACATTCCAGGAAGTTGAGTAATATGAGCACCGTAAAGACGAATTCTATGAGGAATAACTATGTAAGGATAACAGGAACAATTAAGTATTCTGAACCCACTTGTTTAACTGAAGTAGGATTAAAAATCCTTTTCATTCATAATCTCCTACAGTTTGTTTACTACTGATTCCATTTTATTTACAGGGAGCTTCCATTCTTCTAGAAATATGCCCACCAGGAAGAGTAATCCCCAATGTTTACCAAAATCAATGCCTACTCCAGTTTGGTTGTTCCAGGGATAGATAGCTCTCCTAGCATTCTTACTCTCTGCTTATGAAACTGATGGCTCTTCCGTTGGCCTGCTCATCACAGCTTTACTCCTTCCCATGCATTAAAATGAATCTGCCCTTAAGTAAGTTAGGTTATTTATCCTTTTCTTTATTTTTTATAGTTCTTTCTCTTGACTGCATATATGGTCATTGCTTCTTAAGGAAAAGCAGACCAAATATGAACTCTGTCTGTATTTTCTGTGGCTTTAAGCTATTCCTTTTCTTTTTTTTTAATCATACACTATATTTTTAATTTTATAAAAAAATCTTTGATTAACTTATTAAACATTCTACTAAGTATATCTATTTCATTCATTCATCCCATTCCATTTATATTAACATCTAAACATCATAGCTCATAATTTGTAGCTTATTATAATTTAACCTTAATCTTCTTTTCCAACTTTATATAATGTCATTCTCAACCCCTTGCATTATTATTCTAGAGCTAGGGAGCTACATTGTTCCCTAGTGACAAGGGACAGTCTAATGTTCTCTTGCTATTAACTTATGCTGTTTCTCCTGTCAGAGTGTGCTTTCATTGTTTGGTGGTAAAATCCTATTCATCTGTTTAGACAGCTTTTAAGTCGACTCTTTTGTGAATGCACTTCCTAAACCTAGCTCAAACATAGACAGTAAAATACACAGCAGACCTGATCCTTCCCTCCTCAGTTTCTAACATGAATTCCCGTGTACCTTACAAGTGAACCACCCTAACCAATTTCCTGAATGCACCCTATTTCCATACCTTCATGCCCTTGCTCAGAACAAACTCTTTGCTTAAGAAGGTCCAACCCATACCTCAAAAAGACCCTATTTTTCTTTTTCGTTATTTCCCACAAGAGCTAAGTTAATACATCGTTTGCATAGCAGTTTGTCCATACCTCAATTTTCGTAGATCCTAGTCATAGTAGTCATTGTGCTTATTTTCTGAATTATTGGTCAGATGCTTTTCTTCCTTAGTTCATTTCAGTTCAATCACTCAGTCATGTCCGACTCCTTGCAACCCCATGGACTGCAGCACACCAGGCTTCCCTGTCCATCACCAACTCCTGGAGCTTGCTCAAACTCATGTCCATTGAGTCAGTGATGCCATCCAACCATCTCATCCTCTGTCGTCCCCTTCTCCTCCTGCCTTCAATCTTTCCCAGCATCAGGGTCTTTTCCAATGAGTCAGTTCTTTGCATCAGGTGGCCAAAGTATTGGAGCTTCACCTAATAGGTGAGTGCATTGAACTGATTTTCCAACTCAATTTCTAAGCATTTTACCACACTTCCTTTTTGGTCTCAGTTGTACAATGACCTGTTTGAATGAAACTAATTTAAAAAGATGCCATAAACAAGTAACCAGAATTGTAAACCTCTTAAATCAACATACACAGAAAAATAACTCTCCAGAAAAGATGAGCATCTACCAGAAACACTATGGTAAAAATGAAATCATAAAAAGGAGACATTAGAGTGAAATATAAAAATATAAGTATAAATGTAAACTATAAATAATTTTGCTTTCTGAATATTTTTCCTGTATTTTGTTTTATCTCATACCTATAATGAAATAGAGTTGAATTTTAATGAGGCAGAAAAAGGTTGCAACTAATTTAAATATAGACTTTTTGTTTTTTTACAATGGCATCTTCCTTTGGCCTCAGTTTCATCATCTGTAAAATGAAGATAGTTATGTGACTGTTTCTTAGGTCAGTTCGCTGATATATGATCTTGTGAGTTTTGTTTTATCTCAGTCCTTGACATTGTATTGAGATGGGGATATTTACTAAAGGGAAATGAATAGACATGCCATTGAAAAATAGAGCCAGTCTAGTAATTTGCTTTTTAATTTTTTTAAAGGACACTAGTTAAGTTTACCTAACTTGGAAAGAAAAGAGATTAGTCTTTGTAAGAATCTACAGAGTGATTCATCCTCAAGAATTGCTCTGTAGAGCATGAGGCTGCAGAATCGGGAAAGGATCCTGCAAAGATGCTGCTTTAATTTACACTAGTGACCGATCTCCATAAAGGGCCACAGTGTATCTGCTTGGGCTTGTGGTACTGAGCCTGGGTTATACTGACAAGCCTAATCAACAGAGGTGTCATCTGTAGCACACATCTTTTACAAAGTCTGAGTTTATAAGCTGCAAGCCTTTCTACCTCACTCCCTGATTCTGTGATTGTTAGGTACTAGAGATTCATATTATTATTGTTTTTTCTACCACTGGGCATCACTTAGTTGAGTTCTGCACTGTTTATTTAGATGGAGCCAATGGGGAGCAGAAAGTCCAATATATGCCATGGTCTAGTATCGAATTAAATGGTGAATTCTCTTTTGGGTGGAAGGGCATAGGCTCAGCGAAATTGTAAATGGCCACTTACCTCCTGGAAGTGACTCATTGCTAGTCTGTTTTTCCTATGTCTCCCGTAATAGAACAGTAAACAATTCAAGGGCAGGGCTATTTGTTCTCTTTTGATTTCTTGGTGCTTCACCTAGCATCTCCCAGCACACACCTACAGGCCTATTTAAATAACAATTATCCCACACTGAGTCAGAGCAAATAATAAAGCTTGCTGCAGATTCATTTCAAACCCCAGTGAACGGGAAGGTCAAACCCTGGGAAATAAAACTAAAAAATAAATAACTCAGCCTCTCTCAAGTTCCCACACCAACTTGTACAGACCTATGGCAGAAATAGTGTCTGAAATACTATTATCACTTCAAACTATTGAATCACTCTTTTGCCTTAGAGATAGATCTTTGTATGTATTCAGAGTCAACCATTTTATAATGCTTAAGGAGAGTTAATAAAGTATTAGACTTATTTCCAAATACTTTACCTAAACTGATTTACCACAACACCATGAGGTGGATAATATTATGATCTCTGTTTTACAGATGAGGTAACAGATGTGTAAAGGTTATGAACTTGCCCAGAGACACACAGCTAACAATGAGACCAGGGACATTTGACCCTAGGCTGTTTAGGTTAGAAACCTTAAACTCTTTAGCAACTAGACTCTTCTGACATGTACTTATGGAAGTAAAAATTTTAAGAGCGTATTTTGAAATGTTCTCCCAATTTTGGTGCCATTGGAATTTTATGAGACTTTCTCTATTTCCATGATGCCTTTTCCCCCGTCCCTGAACCTTGTCTAATGTTACATCCTTAGGAGCAGAGTGAGAGTAGGTCTAAGAAGTTATGACATGGAGAGCTCTCTTGGACATGGTAAAAAAGAGGAAACCCAATTCTTGTCTCTCTGCAAGATTATGGAGAGATGAAGGAGCCAATATGGGGAGAAACAGACTTGAGCCACATGTGTCTTAATCTCTCCTTGGATAAATATCTGAGATGAGGAGGTAGATTAGATAAAATGTGGGTAAAACTAACAGTGGTGGGAATTTGCCCCGCCTCTGAATGTTAGGGTCCCTTGTGCTGCTGCTGCTGCTGCTGTCACTTCAGTCGTGTCCGATTCTGTGGGACCCCATAGACGGCAACCCACCAGGCTCCCCTGTCCCTGGGATTCTCCAGGCAAGAACACTGGAGTGGGTTGCCATGTCCTTCTCCAATGCATGAAAGTGAAAAGTGAAAGTGAAGTTGCTCAGTTGTGTCCAACTCTTTGCGACTGCATGGACTGCAGCCTACCAGGCTCCTCTGTCCATGGGATTTTCCAGGCAAGAGTACTGGAGTGGGGTCCCTGGTAACCCTGAAGAAATCACATGGCCAGTTGACTTAGTGTTCTCAAATCCTGGAAGGAACCCTGAAGTTCCCAAAGGCTCCCCTATGGCTCATGTTGAGGCTACTGAAAGCATGATAAAAGTGATTACCAGAACCAAAAAAGGAAGGTGGACCACCTGAGTCTGGGTCAAATGGCAGGGATAACTGGTCCTTTTGGGGTCTTCAGGAGCAGTAAGAATGAAAATGAAACTGAATCAGCAGCAGGGACAATAGGACTTGATCAGGCTGAGCAAGAATGACCAAGAAGTTTACAAATCATAGACATCAGGAACAAATGCCAGCAGTAATACATCTACAGAGAGAGTCAGGTCATGAAAACCCCTGGAGCACAGCATGGTCCCAGGGCCACCCCTTTATGTCATTTTTAAAATTAGAACTATTAAGATGAGATTTTTTTCAAAAGAGCCTCGTATGTTACTTGCAATTGCTGCCTTGAAGAGAAGTAACTGGAAGAGGGGCTAGATCTGAAAAAAAGAGTCCTTTTAAAGAGACTCAATTACCTTAAGAGACATTTTAAATTATTCCATTATATTTTGATTGAATTAAAATTAAAGTTTTATTTCCTATTACTATTGCAGTGGGACTCATGAGGAAGATCAACGAAAAGAAATAAGTACCTCTTCTTCACCCTGGTAGTCTAGTGTTTTAAATTTTGATTTGTCTGCAAAATTTTCTTTGAAACTTGCAAGATTTTGCATCAGTCTTGATTGTATGGGCAGAAAGCAGTGTAAAGTTGCTTCCAAGCTTTTTCCCTCAAGAATGCACATTGGTTTAGAAATTCGTTTCTACTACAAGTGGAAAGGGTAGGGGACTTCCCTGGTGGTTCAGACAGTAAAGAATCTGCCTGCAATGCAGGAGACCTGGGTTGGGAAGATCCCCTGGGAGAAGGGAGTGACAACCCAGTCCAGTATTCTTGCCTGGTGAATTGCATAGACAGAGGAGCCTGGTGAGCTACAGTTAATGGGGTTGCAAAGAGTAGGGCATGACTGAACAACTAACCCTTTCATTTTCTTTCTTTCACAAGTAGAAAGGGTACCATATGTCTTCAGTCCTCTTGAAGAATGTTCTTAAAAATTGGCAGAATTCTTTAAATTATTAAGTAAATGCTAAACATCACATTTGATAAAACCTCTAAACATTTAAAGGTTAAATAATTGCTAAAAATTAATTGATCTTGTTAAAGTTATTTTGATTATCTATTGCTGCCTGTACACTGCTCTGAAACTAATGGCTTAAAATAGGAATGATTTATTTGCTTACAATTCTGCATTTTTGAGCTGGGTTTAGAATTTCTGTTGTTCTTGCATGGGCTCATTCATGGGACTACAGATATCATTAGTCTCCCTTGCCATTAGCTTCCAGTTGGATTTGGTCAATGGTAGGAACCAGTTCTGGATGGAAGAGAGGAAAGAAAGTGAGGTAGGGCCTGGTTTTTGGTCTCTGGCTTTCTCCTTGCAGTACTGCTGCATGACCACAGCTCTTACTGGGCAATCTTCTACAATCACGGCTATTACCTCTGGGTTCTGGCTTCTGTCCCTTCCATGTGTACTTTCAAGCTTAAAGGTGCTAATGATGCTCTGTTGTTAGCAGCTCTTCTTCTTTACCTTTCATACTGCTCACACTCTTATGAATTATCCCTAGATTAAATTTGTTATAAATAGCCAGCTTGAATGTGCTGTTTCCTGGAAAAACCTTGATGTTTGGTACCTGTCTTAGCATTGGAAAAGTAAAGTTAACCAGGAAGATAAAAACTGTCTTCTGTTCTCTGGGGCTTTAGTCCATAGCATGACATATAAGTCAAATAAAGCAAAGAAGCTCGCATTTTACTGGAGGATGTGTAACATAAACAGGATAAACAAAATCTATAGCAGTTTAGATAGTGACTTAGTGCTGCTGCTGCTGCTAAGTCACTTCAGCTAAGAACAGCAATAAAATAATGAAGAATGAATGGGAGTTAGAAATTGCACAAAGAGGAATTTCAAAACTCCTCCTTAAACTATTTGCACTAGCTAAAATTGGAAATCTTTGAGCAAGGAACTTTTCCGCTTAGTGTTGTTTTCCTAGTGACTAGAATGGTGATAGCTACCCAGGCCTCTCAGTGGTAAAGAACCCGCCTACCAGTGCAGAAGACATAAGAGACATGAGTTTGATCCCTGGGTCAGTAAGATCCTCTAGAGTAAAAAATGGCAACCCACTCCAGTATTCTTACCTGGAAAATCCCATGGGCAGAGGAGCCTGGTGGGCTACATTTACAGTCTGCTACTGCTGCTGCCAAGTCGCTTCAGTCGTGTTCGACTCTATGCGACCCCATAGACAGCAGCCCACCAGGCTCCCCCATCCCTGGGATTCTCCAGGCAAGGACACTGGAGTGGGTTGCCATGTCCTTCTCCAATACATGAAAGTGAAAATTCAAAGTGAAGTTGCTCAGTTGTGTCCAACTCTTAGTGACCCCATGGACTGCAGACCACCAGGCTTCTCCATCTATGGGATTTTCCAGGCAAGAATACTGGAGTGGGGTGCCATTGCCTTCTCTGACATTTACAGTCTATGGGGTCACAAAGAGTCAGACATAACTGAACAGCGCCCTAGAATAGTGACTGATACATAATGGATCCTCTGTGAATATTTGTTGATGGAATGAATGAGGGCACATAAAAATACATTCATTCATTCAAATAATACTTGTCAAATTCCTCCTTTGCTAAATACTCAGGATAATTTAGTCATGGAAAACCCCAAATGAGCTTTTTTTTATAGGTTTATTTTTATTTATTTTTTAATTTAAATTTGTTTATTTTAATTGGAGGCTAATTACTTCACAATATTGTATTGGTTTTGCCATACATCAACATGAATCCACTAAGGGTGTACACGTATTTCCCATCCTGAACCCCCCTCCCACCTCCCTCCCTGTACCATCCCTCTGGGTCATCCCAGTGTACCAGCCCCGAGCATACTGTATCCTGCATCAAACCTGGACTGGCAATTCGTTTCGTATATGATGTTATACATGTTTCAATGCCATTCTCCCAAATCATCCCACCCTCTCCCTCTCCAACAGAGTCCATAAGACTGTTCTATACATCTGTGTCTCTTTTGCTGTCTCTCATACACGGTTATCGTTACCATCTTTCTAAATTCCATATATATGCGTTAGTACACTGTATTGGTGTTTTGCTTTCTGGCTTACTTCACTCTGTATAATAGGCTCCAGTTTCATCCACCTCATTAGAACTGATTCAAATGTATTCTTTTTAATGGCTGAGTAATACTCCATTGTGTATATGTACCACTGCTTTCTTATCCATTCGTCTGCTGATGGACATCTAGGTTGCCTCCATGTCCTGGCTATTATAAACAGTGCTGCAATGAACACTGGGGTACACGTGTCTCTTTCCCTTCTGGTTTACTTGGTGTGTATGCCCAGCAGTGGGATTGCTGGGTCATAAGGCAGTTCTATTTCCAGTTTTTTAAGGAATCTCCACACTGTTCTCCATAGTGGCTGTACTAGTTTGCATTCCCACCAACAGTGTAAGAGGGTTCCCTTTTCTCCACACCCTCTCCAGCATTTATTGCTTGTAGACTTTAGGATCACAGCCATTCTGACTGGCATGAAATGGTACCTCATTGTGGTTTTGATTTGCATTTCTCTGATAATGAGTGATGTTGAGCATCTTTTCATGTGTTTGTTAGCCATCTGTATGTCTTCTTTGGAGAAATGTCTATTTAGTTCTTTGGCCCGTTTTTGATTGGGTCATTTATTTTTCTGGAATTGAGCTGCAGGAGTTGCTTGTATATTTTTGAGATTAGTTGTTTGTCAGTTGCTTCATTTGCTATTATTTTCTCCCATTCTGAAGGCTGTCTTTTCACCTGGCTTAGAGTTTCTTTTGTTGTGCAGAAGCTTTTAATTTTAATTGGGTCCCGTTTGTTTATTTTTGCTTTTATTTCCAATATTCTGGGAGGTGGGTCATAGATCCTGCTGTGATTTATGTCAGAGAGTGTTTTGCCTATGTTCTCCTCTAAGAGTTTTATAGTTTCTGGTCTTACATTGAGATCTTTAATCCATTTTAAGTTTATTTTTGTGTATGGTGTTAGAAAGTGTTCTAGTTTCATTCTTTTACAAGTGGTTGACCAGTATTCCCAGCACCACTTGTTAAAGAGATTGTCTTTTGTCCATTGTATATTCTTGCCTCCTTTTCAAAGATAAGGTCTCCATAGGTGCCTGGGTTTATCTCTGGGCTTTCTATTTTGTTCCATTGATCTATATCCAAATGAACTTTTTAGTCAACTCAAATAAATGTCAGAAGTCCTTGCCTTTGTCCATCCAACAATATTATAATTTCCTTATAATAGATTTCATTTCTTGAACTTTCTATTTTTAGCACCTGCTGTGGCTCTCTACACATAATGAAATAAGCAGTAAACTTAGTCAAAACTCTTACAAATAAAATGACCCAATTGACTTTAATGATAACATAAATTTATTGTATTGATTTTTAGATAAGACAAATCTAGTTCAGGGTCCAGCTGGAGCCAGGCTCTTAGTAAGCATTAGGTGTTGGGTTGTAAGCTTAATTTTTAGCTTTTCTTTATCCATGGGTGGTAGAAATTTGCTCCATGTACAGCCTCAGGCCTACAGTTTCCTACTTTGTAAATGTCTGTAGAAGAATATTTCTTGCCTAAGAGTTCTATTAGCACATGTGGTTCAAACCACCTAAATCACTTGGACTTAGAGAAGGCCCTAAGAAAAATTGGATTTGTATTACCAAATAGAGGAATGGATGCTGGTTGAACAAAGCAAGAGATGTTTCAGACACTCTACTAAAAAGCTTTATACTTTATATATTAATGTTCTAGTTAAAACTCCTAATTTTGGCTAGCTGGGAGTGGAAATTTTAGCTAGATTTCTTAACAACAGTTTTTAAAATTTTCTTTGTTTATTTTAAATAAATTTAGTGTAACAGAACAAATTCACTAAACATTACTTCCACTTCTTTGAGGCTAATTGCTATAAAGAATACATGGAAAGTGTCTGTAATTATTGTGTCCTTTATTTCTATAAGAGAAAGGATGTTTCTAAAGTATTTGAGAATGATTGAAAATGTAGTTCTTTGAGTGGTTTTAAGCACTTTACTGCTTTTCTTATACTATTAATTTACTTAGCCAAATTATCACAGATTCTGAATTAATGAGGTGTTAGTGCATATGCAGATGGAGTTATCTGGTATGCTTTAGATAATCCTCAAGGCATAGTGTTCCCTCTAACGCTGGGAAAGTTGAGCAAATGTTTGTTGAATCTTTTT
>NW_011495025.1:11282462-11282916 GCF_000754665.1 Bison bison bison | reverse complement strand
CAGTCGTACCTGACTCTCTGCGACCCCATGAAGTGCAGCACGCCAGGCCCCCCTGTCCATCACCAACTCCCGGGGTTCACCCAAACTCATGTCCATCGAGTCGGTGATGCCATCCAGCCATCTCATCCTCTGTCGTCCCCTTCTCCTCCTGCCCCCAATCTCTCCAAGCATCAGAGTCTTTTCCAATGAGTCAACTTTTTGCATGACATGGCCAAAGTATTGGAGTTTCAGCTTCAGCATCAGTCCTTCCAAAGAACACCCAGGACTGATCTCCTTTAGGATGGACTGGTTGGATCTCCTTGCAGTCCAAGGGACTCTCAAGAGTCTTCTCCAACACCATAGTTCAAAAGCATCAATTCTTCAGCACTCAGCTTTCTTCACAGTCCAACTTTCACATCCATACATGACCACTGGAAAAACCGATAGCCTTGACTAGATGGACCTTTGTTGGCAA
>NW_011495025.1:11278289-11282362 GCF_000754665.1 Bison bison bison | reverse complement strand
CTCTCATGATGTACTCTGCATATAAGTTAAATAAGCAGGGTGACAATATACAGCCTTGGCATACTCCTTTTCCCATTTGTAACCAGTCTGTTGTTCCATGTCCAGTTCTAACTGTTGCTTCCTGACCTGCATACAAATTTCTCAAGAGGCAGGTCAAGTGGTTTGGTATTCCCATCTCTTTCAGAATTTTCCAGTTTATTGTGATCCACACAATCAAAGGCTTTGGCATAGTCAATAAAGCAGAAATAAATGTTTTTCTGGAACTCTCTTGCTTTTTCAGTGATCCAGCAGACATTGGCAATTTGATCTCTGGTTCTTCTGCCTTTTCTAAAACCAGCTTGAACATGTGGAAGTTTCTGGTTCACATATTGCTGAAGCCTGGCTTGGAGAATTTTGAGCATGACTTTGCTAGTGTGTGAGATGAGTGCAACTGTGCGGTAGTTTGAGCATTCTTTGGCATTGCCTTTCTTTGGGATTGGAATGAAAACTGACCTTTTTCAGTCCTGTGGCCACTGCTGAGTTTTCCAGATTTGCTGGCATATTGAGTGCAGCACTTTCACAGCATCATCTTTCAGGATTTGAAATAACTCCACTGGAATTCCATCACCTCCACTAGCTTTTTTGGTAGTGATGCTTTCTAAGGCCCACTTGACTTCACATTCCAGGATGTCTGGCTCTAGGTGAGTGATCACACTATCGTGATTATCTGGGTCGTGAAGATTTTTTTTGTACAGTTCTTCTGTGTATTCTTGCCACCTCTTCTTAATATCTTCTGCATCTGTTAGGTCCATACCTAATATACATGCAGTGTCTGGAATCACCAAAATGTTACACAGGAATGTGAGGAACAAGAGAGTGTGGTTAAAGATCAAAATAAATGTTACTTAATATACTTAATGATAATCCAGATAATTGATTCCTTTGTTTTGGAATTTAAAATAGCAATGCTTAATATGTTCAAGAAATAAGATAAAATTGGGAATTTTTAAAAATAAATAAAAAAAAAAAAAGAAGAAAAAAAAAAAAAAGAAGAAGAAAATGCACAGGCACGCTGGCCAGCTCCTTACTGCTCACATCTGTATGTCCGTATAGGCAACAGATGCTTGGAATTCATGCTTCTCCCAAAAAAAAAAAAATTGGGAATTTTGTCAGAACTGAAACATATTTCATAAAAGTACCCTGTGAAAAGCATATAACTGAAAGATACAACAACTATAATAAGAATTCAAAAGATAGATTTATGAGAAGATTAGACTCAGTTCAGAAAGAAAATTAGTGAAATAGAAACAGGCTCAGATAAAAGCAAGCACACTGCAGCAAGGAGAGGCAACATGACAGAGAACACACCACACAAAGCATGAAAACATGTGAGATAGAGTGACAGTATTGACATGTATGTAATTAGTCTCAGAAGGGGGGAGGAGAGATCATGAAGCTGAATTATATGTGAAGATAAAATGGCAGTGAATTCTCCAAATTGATAAAAGCTTTCCAGCCACAGATTTAAGAGGCACTATGAATCTTAAACTGGAAAAATGTCAAGCAAAATTACACTGAGGCACAGCACAGTCGAATGGCTTAAACCCCCCAAATTAAGAAAGGCTTTAAAGCATCTAGAAAAAAATAAGGTTATCCTCAAAGACCAATAGCAGGTGTCTCAACAGAAGCAACTGAAGGAAGTGAATGAAATGAAATTTCAAATTGTTAAAAAACAAAAAGCTAAAATTGTACAGTTCCATACTCAGTGGAAATAGTCTATTTTCAGACAAACAAAAACTAGGATAATTCATCACCAGTATGTAACCCCAGAGAAAATGAGAATATTCTGCAGGCAAGAGGAAAATCTTCATGGATAGAAGCTCAGATGCAGGAAGAAATGAAAAGCCAAGTAGAAGTAAAGATGTGCTTAAGTCTGAATAAATATTAATGGTATAAAACAATAGAATTTATTATTGAGTTTGAAATACACAAAGAATTAAAATAGCAACAGGCATGAGTAGAGGGGTAAACAGAGACAAATGTTGAAAGGCCTTTGCGTGTCCAGGAAAGGGAAAAATTATTCTTATTTATATTAAAATTTGATGAGTCAGGGGCAGTAGTTCTCAACCAAGGGTGATTTTGTCCTCTCAGAAACATTTGGCAATCTCTAGAGACGTTTTTCATTGTCTCACAACCGAAAGGATGTAATTAACTTTCCATTGGTAGAAGCCAGAAGTGCTGTGAAAATCTTATGATGCACAGCAAAGCCTGTCTTGTAACAAAAGGTTATCTGGCCAAATTGTCAATAGTTCCGAGACTGAGAAACTCTGATCTAGGGTTATCATTGAAGGATTAATTAGAACTTGATTCTTAAGCCAATAGAGAGGGAGAAAATGATATAAATAGTAAATCTGTATGAAGGCAAAAAAAAAAAAAAAAGAGAGAGAGAGAGAGAAAAGAAATAAAAGAGTAGGTGGGATAAATAGAAAGTAAACCAGATAATGATAAATTTAAAATCAGTTCTATCAATATTTGTGTTAAATATAGATGGACAGATTCTCCAACTTAAAATGGTTATATTAGTGGGTAAAATAAGCAAACATGTGCCAGTTACATTAAAGTGAAAGTGTTAGTCGCTCATTGTGTTCGACTCTTTGTGACCTATGGACTGTAGCCTGCCAGGCTCCTCTGTCCATGGGATTCTCCAGGCAAGAATAATGGTGGGTTGCCATTTCCTTCTCCGGGGATTCTTCCTGACCCAGGGATTGAACCCAGATCTCCCGTATTGCTGGTGGTTCTTGACCACCTGAGTTGCTAGTGGACCACGAAATGAACACATAAAACATAAAGACTTAAATTTGAATATATTTCTTGCAAAATAAATGAACTAAAAGAAAAACTGATTTCAGCTGTTTTGTATTGCTTTTTGGAAGCATTTGTACATAGTAATTATTCTCTTTCTCCTTATCCAAACATGTTATTCAAAGCCTTTTGGGGCCATGCCAGCCTGTAGTAATTGTAGACTCAATTTTGTGATAGATTATTGTCCTCATATCTCAATAGATCATGAACTCCAGGAGAGCAGAGATAAGTTTGCTTTTTTATTTTTCTGCTCTAAACATAGTATCTGACATAGAGCTTGGCGCATTGCAAGTTTTCTCTATATAGGATGATTGAAAATACTTGTACTATTTCCTTATCCCAATAGTTCTCTGACTTTTGGGTCTCAGATCCTTTTACACTATTAAAAATCATTGAGGTTCCAAAGAGCTTGTGTGGTTATATCTATGATAATTTTCATATTCGATAATAAAATTGAGAAATTAAAAAATACCTTTACTGATTAGTTTAAAAATAGTAAACCTATTAGGTGTTAACAAGTATTACATATAAAAGTAACTATTTTCAAAAAATATTATGAGAATAATAATATTTCTTACCTTTCTACAAATCTCTTGAATGTGTGATTTAGTGGAATTCAGCTGGGTTCTTATAACTACTTAGGTTTTGAATCTGTTTCAATACATTATTTTGGTTGACATATATACAGAAAATTCTGTCTTACAAAAACATGTAATTGGAAAAGTGAACAGTACTTTAATAGCCTTTTCAAAAATTGGTGGATGTTACTGTTTGATATTATACCAAAACTTGACAAGTAGTAGTTTCTTAAAGGTTAACTGTATTATGCAGTTGGAACGCATATCAACTTCTTGACAACAACAAGCTTCTTCATACTCTGTTACTTTAAAATCTATGTATATATTTTGGACTTTGATCAGATCAGATCAGATCAGTTGCTCAGTCGTGTCCGACTCTTTTTGACCCCATGAATCGCAGCACGACAGGCCTCCCTGTCCATCACCAACTCCCACAGTTCACTCAGACTCACGTCCATCAAGTCAGTGATGTCATCCAGCCATCTCATCCTCTGTCATCCCCTTCTCCTCATGCCCCCAATCCCTCCCAGCATCAGAGTCTTTTCCAATGAGTCAGCTCTTCGCATGAGGTGGCCAAAGTACTGGAGTTTCAGCTTTAGCATCATTCCTTCCAAAGAAATCCCAGGGCTAATCTCCTTCAGAATGGACTGGTTG
>NW_011495025.1:11277120-11277485 GCF_000754665.1 Bison bison bison | reverse complement strand
GCATATAAGTTAAATGAACAGGGTGACAATATACAGCCTTGATGAACTCCTTTTCCTATTTGTAACCAGTCTGTTGTTCCATGTCCAGTTCTAACTGTTGCTTTCTTACCTGCATACAAATTTCTCAAGAGGCAGATCAGGTGGTCTGGTATTCCCATCTCTTTCAGAATTTTCCACAGAATTTTCAGAATTTTCCACACATTTCTGACAGAATGTCGTCCACTGGAGAAGGGAATGGCAAACCACTTCAGTATTCTTGCCTTGAGAACCCCATGAACAGTATGAAAAGGCAAAATGATAGGATACTGAAAGAGAAACTCTCCAGGTCAGTAGGTGCCCAATATGCTACTGGAGATCAGTGGAGA